>NW_026967905.1:0-158203 GCF_028390025.1 Pseudophryne corroboree | reverse complement strand
ATTCCCTAAGCCCCGGACCTGTCGATTTTGGTCAAAAATGAAAATTTCAAAAGTGCCCCAATTTCTGCTTTAAAGTTTAGGTACTATCCCAAAATGTATCACTAAGGTGACAGAAGTTGATTTCGGAGCATAATTTTTGAACAGTAGCTTCAACCGTTTTGTGGCATATGAGAAATTCCCTAAGCCCCGGACCTGTCGATTTTGGTCAAAAATGAAAATTTCAAAAGTGTCCCAATTTCTGCTTTAAAGTTTAGGAACTATCCCAAAATATATCACTAAGGTGACAGAAGTTGATTTCGAAGCATAATTTTTGAACAGGAGCTTCAACCGTTTTGTGGCATATGAGAAATTCCCTAAGCCCCGAACCTGTCGATTTTGGTCAAAAATAAAAATTTCAAAAGTGCCCCAATTTCTGCTTTAAGGTTTAGGTACTATCCCAAAATGTATCACTAAGGTGACAGAAGTTGATTTCAGAGCATCATTTTTGAACAGGAGCTTCAACCGTTTTGTGGCATATGAGAAATTCCCTAGGCCCCGGACCTGTCGATTTTGGTCTAAAATGAAAATTTCAAAAGTGCCCCAATTTCTGTTTTCAACTTTAGGTAATATCCCAAAATGTATCAGTAAGGTGACAGAAGTTGATTTCGGAGCATAATTTTTGAACAGGAGCTTCAACCGTTTTGTGGCATATGAGAAATTCCCTAAGCCCTGGACCTGTCGATTTTGGTCAAAAATGATAATTTCAAAAGTGTCCCAATTTCTGCTTTAATTTTTAGGTAATATCCCAAAATGTATCACTAAGGTGACAGAAGTTGATTTCGGAGCATAATTTTTGAACAGTAGCTTCAACCGTTTTGTGGCATATGAGAAATTCCCTAAGCCCCGGACCTGTCGATTTTGGTCAAAAATGAAAATTTCAAAAGTGCCCCAATTTCTGCTTTAAAGTTTAGGAACTATCCCAAAATATATCACTAAGGTGACAGAAGTTGATTTCGAAGCATAATTTTTGAACAGGAGCTTCAACCGTTTTGTGGCATATGAGAAATTCCCTAAGCCCCGGACATGTCGATTTTGGTCAAAAATGAAAATTTCAAAAGTGCCCCAATTTCTGCTTTAAGGTTTAGGTACTATCCCAAAATGTATCACTAAGGAGACAGAAGTTGATTTCAGAGCATAATTTTTGAACAGGAGCTTCAACCGTTTTGTGGCATATGAGAAATTCCCTAGGCCCCGGACCTGTCGATTTTGGTCAAAAATTAAAATTTCAAAAGTGCCCCAATTTCTGCTTTCATTTTTAGGTACTATCCCAAAATGTATCACTAAGGTGGCAGAAGTTGATTATATGGAGCATAATTTTTGAACAGGAGATGCAACTGTTTTGTGGCATATGAGAATTTCCCTAAGCCACGGACCAGTTGATTTTGGTCAAAAATGAAAATTTCAAAAGTGCCCCAATTTCTGCTTTAAACTTTAGGTACTATCCCAAAATGTATCACTAAGGTGACAGAAGTTGATTTTGGAGCATAATTTTTGAACAGGAGCTTCAACCGTTTTGTGGCATATGAGAAATTCCCTAAACCCCGGAGCTGTCGATTTTGGTCAAAAATGAAAATTTCAGTAGTGCCCCAATTTCTGCTTTAATTTTTAGGTACTATCCCAAAATGTATCACTAAGGTGACAGAAGTTGATTATGGAGCATAATTTTTGAACTGGAGCTTCAACCGTTTTGTGGCATATGAGAAATTCCCTAAGCCCAGGACCTGTCGATTTTGGTCTAAAATGAAAATTTCAAAAGTGCCCCAATTTCTGTTTTAAACTTTAGGTAATATCCCAAAATGTATCAGTAAGGTGACAGAAGTTGATTTCGGAGCATAATTTTTGAACAGGAGCTTCAACCGTTTTGTGGCATATGAGAAATTCCCTAAGCCCTGGACCTGTCGATTTTGGTCAAAAATGATAATTTCAAAAGTGTCCCAATTTCTGCTTTAATTTTTAGGTAATATCCCAAAATGTATCAGTAAGGTGACAGAAGTTGATTTCGGAGCATAATTTTTGAACAGGAGCTTCAACCGTTTTGTGGCATATGAGAAATTCCCTAAGCCCCGGACCTGTCGATTTTGGTCAAAAATGAAAATTTCAGTAGTGCCCCAATTTCTGCTTTAATTTTTAGGTACTAACCCAAAATGTATCACTAAGGTGACAGAAGTTGATTTCGGAGCATCATTTTTGAACAGTAGCTTCAACCGTTTTGTGGCATATGAGAAATTCCCTAAGCCCGGACCTATAGATTTTGGTCTAAAATGAAAATTTTAAAAGTGCCCCAATTTTTGATTTAAACTTTAGGTACTATCCCATAATGTATCACTAAGGTGACAGAAATTGATTTCGGAGCATAATTTTTGAACAGTAGCTTCAACCGTTTTGTGGCATATGAGAAATTCCCTTAGCCTCGGACCTGTCGATTTTGGTCTTAAATTTAAATTTCAAAAGTGTCCCAATTTCTGCTTTAATTTTTAGGTACTATCCCAAAATGTATCACTAAGGAGACAGAAGTTGATTATGGAGCATAATTTTTGAACAGGAGCTTCAACCACTTTGTGGCATATGAGAAATTCCCTAAGCCCCGGACCTGTCGATTTTGGTCAAAAATGAAAATTTCAAAAGTGCCCCAATTTCTGCTTTAAAGTTTAGGTACTATCCCAAAATGTATCACTAAGGTGACAGAAGTTGATTTCGGAGCATAATTTTTGAACAGTAGCTTCAACCGTTTTGTGGCATATGAGAAATTCCCTAAGCCCCGGACCTGTCGATTTTGGTCAAAAATGAAAATTTCAAAAGTGCCCCAATTTCTGCTTTAAAGTTTAGGAACTATCCCAAAATATATCACTAAGGTGACAGAAGTTGATTTCGAAGCATAATTTTTGAACAGAAGCTTCAACCGTTTTGTGGCATATGAGAAATTCCCTAGGCCCCGGACCTGTCGATTTTGGTCAAAAATGAAAATTTCAAAAGTGCCCCAATTTCTGCTTTAAGGTTTAGGTACTATCCCAAAATGTATCACTAAGGTGACAGAAGTTGATTTCAGAGCATAATTTTTGAACAGGAGCTTCAACCGTTTTGTGGCATATGAGAAATTCCCTAAGCCCCGGACCTGTCGATTTTTGTCAAAAATGAAAATTTCAAAAGTGCCCCAATTTCTGCTTTAAAGTTTAGGTACTATCCCAAAATGTATCACTAAGGTGACAGAAGTTGATTTCGGAGCATAATTTTTGAACAGGAGCTTCAACCGTTTTGTGGCATATGAGAAATTCCCTAAGCCCTGGACCTGTCGATTTTGGTCAAAAATGATAATTTCAAAAGTGCCCCAATTTCTGCTTTAATTTTTAGGTAATATCCCAAAATGTATCACTAAGGTGACAGAAGTTGATTTCGGAGCATAATTTTTGAACAGGAGCTTCAACCGTTTTGTGGCATATGAGAAATTCCCTAAGCCCCGGACCTGTCGATTTTGGTCAAAAATGAAAATTTCAGTAGTGCCCCAATTTCTGCTTTAATTTTTAGGTACTATCCCAAAATGTATCACTAAGGTGACAGAAGTTGATTATGGAGCATAATTTTTGAACTGGAGCTTCAACCGTTTTGTGGCATATGAGAAATTCCCTAAGCCACGGACCTGTTGATTTTGGTCAAAAATGACAATTTCAAAAGAGCCCCAATTACTGCTTTTAAGTTTAGGAACTATCCCAAAATGTATCACTAAGGTGACAGAAGTTGATTTCGGAGCATAATTTTTGAACAGGAGCTTCAACCGTTTTGTGGCATATGAGAAATTCCCTAAGCCCCGGACCTGTCGATTTTGGTCAAAAATGAAAATTTCAAAAGTGCCCCAATTTCTGCTTTAAAGTTTAGGTACTATCCGAAAATGTATCACTAAGGTGACAGAAGTTGATTTCGGAGCATAATTTTTGAACAGTAGCTTCAACCGTTTTGTGGCATATGAGAAATTCCCTAAGCCCGGACCTATAGATTTTGGTCTAAAATGAAAATTTTAAAAGTGCCCCAATTTTTGATTTAAACTTTAGGTACTATCCCATAATGTATCACTAAGGTGACAGAAATTGATTTCGGAGCATAATTTTTGAACAGGAGCTTCAACCACTTTGTGGCATATGAGAAATTCCCTAAGCCCCGGACCTGTCGATTTTGGTCAAAAATGAAAATTTCAAAAGTGCCCCAATTTCTGCTTTAAAGTTTAGGAACTATCCCAAAATATATCACTAAGGTGACAGAAGTTGATTTCGAAGCATAATTTTTGAACAGGAGCTTCAACCGTTTTGTGGAATATGAGAAATTCCCTAGGCCCCGGACCTGTCGATTTTGGTCAAAAAAGAAAATTTCAAAAGTGTCCCAATTTCTGCTTTAATTTTTAGGTACTATCCCAAAATGTATCACTAAGGTGACAGAAGTTGATTTCGGAGCATAATTTTTGAACAGTAGCTTCAACCGTTTTGTGGCATATGAGAAATTCCCTAAGCCCCGGACCTGTCGATTTTGGTCAAAAATGAAAATTTCAAAAGTGCCCCAATTTCTGCTTTAAAGTTTAGGTACTATCCCATAATGTATCACTAAGGTGACAGAAATTGATTTCGGAGCATAATTTTTGAACAGGAGCTTCAACCACTTTGTGGCATATGAGAAATTCCCTAAGCCCCGGACCTGTCGATTTTGGTCAAAAATGAAAATTTCAAAAGTGCCCCAATTTCTGCTTTAAAGTTTAGGTACTATCCCAAAATGTATCACTAAGGTGACAGAAGTTGATTTCGGAGCATAATTTTTGAACAGTAGCTTCAACCGTTTTGTGGCATATGAGAAATTCCCTAAGCCCCGGACCTGTCGATTTTGGTCAAAAATGAAAATTTCAAAAGTGTCCCAATTTCTGCTTTAAAGTTTAGGAACTATCCCAAAATATATCACTAAGGTGACAGAAGTTGATTTCGAAGCATAATTTTTGAACAGGAGCTTCAACCGTTTTGTGGCATATGAGAAATTCCCTAAGCCCCGAACCTGTCGATTTTGGTCAAAAATGAAAATTTCAAAAGTGCCCCAATTTCTGCTTTAAGGTTTAGGTACTATCCCAAAATGTATCACTAAGGTGACAGAAGTTGATTTCAGAGCATCATTTTTGAACAGGAGCTTCAACCGTTTTGTGGCATATGAGAAATTCCCTAGGCCCCGGACCTGTCGATTTTGGTCTAAAATGAAAATTTCAAAAGTGCCCCAATTTCTGTTTTCAACTTTAGGTAATATCCCAAAATGTATCAGTAAGGTGACAGAAGTTGATTTCGGAGCATAATTTTTGAACAGGAGCTTCAACCGTTTTGTGGCATATGAGAAATTCCCTAAGCCCTGGACCTGTCGATTTTGGTCAAAAATGATAATTTCAAAAGTGTCCCAATTTCTGCTTTAATTTTTAGGTAATATCCCAAAATGTATCACTAAGGTGACAGAAGTTGATTTCGGAGCATAATTTTTGAACAGTAGCTTCAACCGTTTTGTGGCATATGAGAAATTCCCTAAGCCCCGGACCTGTCGATTTTGGTCAAAAATGAAAATTTCAAAAGTGCCCCAATTTCTGCTTTAAAGTTTAGGAACTATCCCAAAATATATCACTAAGGTGACAGAAGTTGATTTCGAAGCATAATTTTTGAACAGGAGCTTCAACCGTTTTGTGGCATATGAGAAATTCCCTAAGCCCCGGACATGTCGATTTTGGTCAAAAATGAAAATTTCAAAAGTGCCCCAATTTCTGCTTTAAGGTTTAGGTACTATCCCAAAATGTATCACTAAGGAGACAGAAGTTGATTTCAGAGCATAATTTTTGAACAGGAGCTTCAACCGTTTTGTGGCATATGAGAAATTCCCTAGGCCCCGGACCTGTCGATTTTGGTCAAAAATTAAAATTTCAAAAGTGCCCCAATTTCTGCTTTCATTTTTAGGTACTATCCCAAAATGTATCACTAAGGTGGCAGAAGTTGATTATATGGAGCATAATTTTTGAACAGGAGATGCAACCATTTTGTGGCATATGAGAATTTCCCTAAGCCACGGACCAGTTGATTTTGGTCAAAAATGAAAATTTCAAAAGTGCCCCAATTTCTGCTTTAAACTTTAGGTACTATCCCAAAATGTATCACTAAGGTGACAGAAGTTGATTTTGGAGCATAATTTTTGAACAGGAGCTTCAACCGTTTTGTGGCATATGAGAAATTCCCTAAACCCCGGAGCTGTCGATTTTGGTCAAAAATGAAAATTTCAGTAGTGCCCCAATTTCTGCTTTAATTTTTAGGTACTATCCCAAAATGTATCACTAAGGTGACAGAAGTTGATTATGGAGCATAATTTTTGAACTGGAGCTTCAACCGTTTTG
This sequence comes from Pseudophryne corroboree, assembly GCF_028390025.1. Lineage (NCBI taxonomy): Eukaryota > Metazoa > Chordata > Amphibia > Anura > Myobatrachidae > Pseudophryne > Pseudophryne corroboree. Next base: position 151,776 of record NW_026967905.1, on the reverse strand, counting down.
TGGCATATGAGAAATTCCCTAAGCCCAGGACCTGTCGATTTTGGTCTAAAATGAAAATTTCAAAAGTGCCCCAATTTCTGTTTTAAACTTTAGGTAATATCCCAAAATGTATCAGTAAGGTGACAGAAGTTGATTTCGGAGCATAATTTTTGAACAGGAGCTTCAACCGTTTTGTGGCATATGAGAAATTCCCTAAGCCCTGGACCTGTCGATTTTGGTCAAAAATGATAATTTCAAAAGTGTCCCAATTTCTGCTTTAATTTTTAGGTAATATCCCAAAATGTATCAGTAAGGTGACAGAAGTTGATTTCGGAGCATAATTTTTGAACAGGAGCTTCAACCGTTTTGTGGCATATGAGAAATTCCCTAAGCCCCGGACCTGTCGATTTTGGTCAAAAATGAAAATTTCAGTAGTGCCCCAATTTCTGCTTTAATTTTTAGGTACTAACCCAAAATGTATCACTAAGGTGACAGAAGTTGATTTCGGAGCATCATTTTTGAACAGTAGCTTCAACCGTTTTGTGGCATATGAGAAATTCCCTAAGCCCGGACCTATAGATTTTGGTCTAAAATGAAAATTTTAAAAGTGCCCCAATTTTTGATTTAAACTTTAGGTACTATCCCATAATGTATCACTAAGGTGACAGAAATTGATTTCGGAGCATAATTTTTGAACAGTAGCTTCAACCGTTTTGTGGCATATGAGAAATTCCCTTAGCCTCGGACCTGTCGATTTTGGTCTTAAATTTAAATTTCAAAAGTGTCCCAATTTCTGCTTTAATTTTTAGGTACTATCCCAAAATGTATCACTAAGGAGACAGAAGTTGATTATGGAGCATAATTTTTGAACAGGAGCTTCAACCACTTTGTGGCATATGAGAAATTCCCTAAGCCCCGGACCTGTCGATTTTGGTCAAAAATGAAAATTTCAAAAGTGCCCCAATTTCTGCTTTAAAGTTTAGGTACTATCCCAAAATGTATCACTAAGGTGACAGAAGTTGATTTCGGAGCATAATTTTTGAACAGTAGCTTCAACCGTTTTGTGGCATATGAGAAATTCCCTAAGCCCCGGACCTGTCGATTTTGGTCAAAAATGAAAATTTCAAAAGTGCCCCAATTTCTGCTTTAAAGTTTAGGAACTATCCCAAAATATATCACTAAGGTGACAGAAGTTGATTTCGAAGCATAATTTTTGAACAGAAGCTTCAACCGTTTTGTGGCATATGAGAAATTCCCTAGGCCCCGGACCTGTCGATTTTGGTCAAAAATGAAAATTTCAAAAGTGCCCCAATTTCTGCTTTAAGGTTTAGGTACTATCCCAAAATGTATCACTAAGGTGACAGAAGTTGATTTCAGAGCATAATTTTTGAACAGGAGCTTCAACCGTTTTGTGGCATATGAGAAATTCCCTAAGCCCCGGACCTGTCGATTTTTGTCAAAAATGAAAATTTCAAAAGTGCCCCAATTTCTGCTTTAAAGTTTAGGTACTATCCCAAAATGTATCACTAAGGTGACAGAAGTTGATTTCGGAGCATAATTTTTGAACAGTAGCTTCAACCGTTTTGTGGCATATGAGAAATTCCCTAAGCCCCGGACCTTTCGATTTTGGTCAAAAATGAAAATTTCAAAAGTGCCCCAATTTCTGCTTTAAGGTTTAGGTACTATCCCAAAATGTATCACTAAGGTGACAGAAGTTGATTTCAGAGCATAATTTTTGAACAGTAGCTTCAACCGTTTTGTGGCATATGAGAAATTCCCTAAGCCCCGGACCTGTCGATTTTGGTCAAAAATGAAAATTTCAAAAGTGCCCCAATTTCTGCTTTAAAGTTTAGGTACTATCCCAAAATGTATCACTAAGGTGACAGAAGTTGATTTCGGAGCATAATTTTGGAACAGGAGCTTCAATCGTTTTGTGGCATATGAGAAATTCCCTAAACCCCGGACCTGTCGATTTTGGTCAAAAATGAAAATTTCAGTAGTGCCCCAATTTCTGCTTTAATTTTTAGGTACTATCCCAAAATGTATCACTAAGGTGACAGAAGTTGATTTTGGAGCACAATTTTTGAACAGTAGCTTCAACCGTTTTGTGGCATATATGAAATTCCCTAAGCCCCGGACCTGTCTATTTTGGTCAAAAATTAAAATTTCAAAAGTGCCCCAATTTCTTCTTTAAAGTTTAGGTACTATCCCAAAATGTATCACTAAGGAGACAGAAGTTGATTATGGAGCATCATTTTTGAACAGGAGCTTCAACCACTTTGTGGCATATGATAAATTCCCTAAGCCCCGGACCTGTCGATTTTGGTCAAAAATGAAAATTTCAAAAGTGCCCCAATTTCTGCTTTAAGGTTTAGGTACTATCCCAAAATGTATCACTAAGGTGACAGAAGTTGATTTCAGAGCATCATTTTTGAACAGGAGCTTCAACCGTTTTGTGGCATATGAGAAATTCCCTAGGCCCCGGACCTGTCGATTTTGGTCAAAAATTAAAATTTCAAAAGTGCCCCAATCTCTGCTTTCATTTTTAGGTACTATCCCAAAATGTATCACTAAGGTGGCAGAAGTTGATTATATGGAGCATAATTTTTGAACAGGAGATGCAACCGTTTTGTGGCATATGAGAATTTCCCTGAGCAACGGACCAGTTGATTTTGGTCAAAAATGAAAATTTCAAAAGTGCCCCAATTTCTGCTTTAAACTTTAGGTACTATCCCAAAATGTATCACTAAGGTGACAGAAGTTGATTTTGGAGCATAATTTTTGAACAGGAGCTTCAACCGTTTTGTGGCGTATGAGAAATTCCCTAAACCCAGGACCTGTCAATTTTGGTCAAAAATGAAAATTTCAAAAGTGCCCCAATTTCTGCTTTAATTTTTAGGTACTATACCAAAATGTATCACTAAGGTGACAGAAGTTGATTTTGGAGCATAATTTTGGAACAGGAGCTTCAATATTTTTGAGGCATATGAGAAATTCCCTAAACCCCGGAGCTGTCGATTTTGGTCAAAAATGAAAATTTCAGTAGTGCCCCAATTTCTGCTTTAATTTTTAGGTACTATCCCAAAATGTATCACTAAGGTGGCCGAAGTTGATTATATGGAGCATAATTTTTGAACAGGAGATGCAACCGTTTTGTGGCATATGAGAATTTCCCTAAGCCACGGACCAGTTGATTTTGGTCAAAAATGAAAATTTCAAAAGTGCCCCAATTTCTGCTTTAAAGTTTAGGTACTATCCCAAAATGTATCACTAAGGTGACAGAAGTTGATTTCAGAGCATCATTTTTGAACAGTAGCTTCAACCGTTTTGTGGCATATGAGAAATTCCCTAAGCCCCGGACCTGTCGATTTTGGTCAAAAATGAAAATTTCAAAAGTGCCCCAATTTCTTCTTTAAAGTTTAGGTACTATCCCAAAATGTATCACTAAGGTGACAGAAGTTGATTTCGGAGCACAATTTTTGAACAGTAGCTTCAACCGTTTTGTGGCATATATGAAATTCCCTAAGCCCCGGACCTGTCGATTTTGGTCAAAAATGAAAATTTCAAAAGTGCCCCAATTTCTGCTTTAAAGTTTAGGTACTATCCCAAAATGTATCACTAAGGTGACAGAAGTTGATTTCGGAGCATAATTTTTGAACAGTGGCTTCAACCGTTTTGTGGCATATGAGAAATTCCCTAAGCCCCGGACCTGTCGATTTTGGTCAAAAATTAAAATTTCAAAAGTGCCCCAATTTCTGCTTTAAAGTTTAGGAACTATCCCAAAATATATCACTAAGGTGACAGAAGTTGATTTCGAAGCATAATTTTTGAACAGGAGCTTCAACCGTTTTGTGGCATATGAGAAATTCCCTAAGCCCCGGACCTGTCGATTTTGGTCAAAAATGAACATTTCAAAAGTGCCCCAATTTCTGCTTTAAGGTTTAGGTACTATCCCAAAATGTATCACTAAGGTGACAGAAGTTGATTTCAGAGCATAATTTTTGAACAGGAGCTTCAACCGTGGCATATGAGAAATTCCCTAGGCCCCGGACCTGTCGATTTTGGTCAAAAATTAAAATTTCAAAAGTGCCCCAATTTCTGCTTTAAACTTTAGGTACTATCCCAAAATGTATCACTAAGGTGACAGAAGTTGATTTTGGAGCATAATTTTTGAACAGGAGATGCAACCGTTTTGTGGCATATGAGAATTTCCCTAAGCCACGGACCAGTTGATTTTGGTCAAAAATGAAAATTTCAAAAGTGCCCCAATTTCTGCTTTAAACTTTAGGTACTATCCCAAAATGTATCACTAAGGTGACAGAAGTTGATTTTGGAGCATAATTTTTGAACAGGAGCTTCAACCGTTTTGTGGCGTATGAGAAATTCCCTAAACCCCGTACCTGTCAATTTTGGTCAAAAATTAATATTTCAAAAGTGCCCCAATTTCTGCTTTAATTTTTAGGTACTATCCCAAAATGTATCACTAAGGTGACAGAAGTTGATTTTGGAGCATAATTTTGGAACAGGAGCTTCAATCGTTTTGTGGCATATGAGAAATTCCCTAAACCCCGGAGCTGTCGATTTTGGTCAAAAATGAAAATTTCAGTAGTGCCCCAATTTCTGCTTTAATTTTTAGGTACTATCCCAAAATGTATCACTAAGGTGACAGAAGTTGATTATGGAGCATAATTTTTGAACTGGAGCTTCAACCGTTTTGTGGCATATGAGAAATTCCCTAAGCCACGGACCTGTTGATTTTGGTCAAAAATGACAATTTCAAAAGAGCCCCAATTACTGCTTTTAAGTTTAGGAACTATCCCAAAATGTATCACTAAGGTGACAGAAGTTGATTTCGGAGCATAATTTTTGAACAGGAGCTTCAACCGTTTTGTGGCATATGAGAAATTCCCTAAGCCCCGGACCTGTCGATTTTGGTCAAAAATGAAAATTTCAAAAGTGCCCCAATTTCTGCTTTAAAGTTTAGGTACTATCCGAAAATGTATCACTAAGGTGACAGAAGTTGATTTCGGAGCATAATTTTTGAACAGTAGCTTCAACCGTTTTGTGGCATATGAGAAATTCCCTAAGCCCGGACCTATAGATTTTGGTCTAAAATGAAAATTTTAAAAGTGCCCCAATTTTTGATTTAAACTTTAGGTACTATCCCATAATGTATCACTAAGGTGACAGAAATTGATTTCGGAGCATAATTTTTGAACAGGAGCTTCAACCACTTTGTGGCATATGAGAAATTCCCTAAGCCCCGGACCTGTCGATTTTGGTCAAAAATGAAAATTTCAAAAGTGCCCCAATTTCTGCTTTAAAGTTTAGGAACTATCCCAAAATATATCACTAAGGTGACAGAAGTTGATTTCGAAGCATAATTTTTGAACAGGAGCTTCAACCGTTTTGTGGAATATGAGAAATTCCCTAGGCCCCGGACCTGTCGATTTTGGTCAAAAAAGAAAATTTCAAAAGTGTCCCAATTTCTGCTTTAATTTTTAGGTACTATCCCAAAATGTATCACTAAGGAGACAGAAGTTGATTTCGGAGCATAATTTTTGAACAGTAGCTTCAACCGTTTTGTGGCATATGAGAAATTCCCTAAGCCCCGGACCTGTCGATTTTGGTCAAAAATGAAAATTTCAAAAGTGTCCCAATTTCTGCTTTAAAGTTTAGGAACTATCCCAAAATATATCACTAAGGTGACAGAAGTTGATTTCGAAGCATAATTTTTGAACAGGAGCTTCAACCGTTTTGTGGCATATGAGAAATTCCCTAAGCCCCGAACCTGTCGATTTTGGTCAAAAATGAAAATTTCAAAAGTGCCCCAATTTCTGCTTTAAGGTTTAGGTACTATCCCAAAATGTATCACTAAGGTGACAGAAGTTGATTTCAGAGCATCATTTTTGAACAGGAGCTTCAACCGTTTTGTGGCATATGAGAAATTCCCTAGGCCCCGGACCTGTCGATTTTGGTCTAAAATGAAAATTTCAAAAGTGCCCCAATTTCTGTTTTCAACTTTAGGTAATATCCCAAAATGTATCAGTAAGGTGACAGAAGTTGATTTCGGAGCATAATTTTTGAACAGGAGCTTCAACCGTTTTGTGGCATATGAGAAATTCCCTAAGCCCTGGACCTGTCGATTTTGGTCAAAAATGATAATTTCAAAAGTGTCCCAATTTCTGCTTTAATTTTTAGGTAATATCCCAAAATGTATCACTAAGGTGACAGAAGTTGATTTCGGAGCATAATTTTTGAACAGTAGCTTCAACCGTTTTGTGGCATATGAGAAATTCCCTAAGCCCCGGACCTGTCGATTTTGGTCAAAAATGAAAATTTCAAAAGTGCCCCAATTTCTGCTTTAAAGTTTAGGAACTATCCCAAAATATATCACTAAGGTGACAGAAGTTGATTTCGAAGCATAATTTTTGAACAGGAGCTTCAACCGTTTTGTGGCATATGAGAAATTCCCTAAGCCCCGGACATGTCGATTTTGGTCAAAAATGAAAATTTCAAAAGTGCCCCAATTTCTGCTTTAAGGTTTAGGTACTATCCCAAAATGTATCACTAAGGAGACAGAAGTTGATTTCAGAGCATAATTTTTGAACAGGAGCTTCAACCGTTTTGTGGCATATGAGAAATTCCCTAGGCCCCGGACCTGTCGATTTTGGTCAAAAATTAAAATTTCAAAAGTGCCCCAATTTCTGCTTTCATTTTTAGGTACTATCCCAAAATGTATCACTAAGGTGGCAGAAGTTGATTATATGGAGCATAATTTTTGAACAGGAGATGCAACTGTTTTGTGGCATATGAGAATTTCCCTAAGCCACGGACCAGTTGATTTTGGTCAAAAATGAAAATTTCAAAAGTGCCCCAATTTCTGCTTTAAACTTTAGGTACTATCCCAAAATGTATCACTAAGGTGACAGAAGTTGATTTTGGAGCATAATTTTTGAACAGGAGCTTCAACCGTTTTGTGGCATATGAGAAATTCCCTAAACCCCGGAGCTGTCGATTTTGGTCAAAAATGAAAATTTCAGTAGTGCCCCAATTTCTGCTTTAATTTTTAGGTACTATCCCAAAATGTATCACTAAGGTGACAGAAGTTGATTATGGAGCATAATTTTTGAACTGGAGCTTCAACCGTTTTGTGGCATATGAGAAATTCCCTAAGCCCAGGACCTGTCGATTTTGGTCTAAAATGAAAATTTCAAAAGTGCCCCAATTTCTGTTTTAAACTTTAGGTAATATCCCAAAATGTATCAGTAAGGTGACAGAAGTTGATTTCGGAGCATAATTTTTGAACAGGAGCTTCAACCGTTTTGTGGCATATGAGAAATTCCCTAAGCCCTGGACCTGTCGATTTTGGTCAAAAATGATAATTTCAAAAGTGTCCCAATTTCTGCTTTAATTTTTAGGTAATATCCCAAAATGTATCAGTAAGGTGACAGAAGTTGATTTCGGAGCATAATTTTTGAACAGGAGCTTCAACCGTTTTGTGGCATATGAGAAATTCCCTAAGCCCCGGACCTGTCGATTTTGGTCAAAAATGAAAATTTCAGTAGTGCCCCAATTTCTGCTTTAATTTTTAGGTACTAACCCAAAATGTATCACTAAGGTGACAGAAGTTGATTTCGGAGCATCATTTTTGAACAGTAGCTTCAACCGTTTTGTGGCATATGAGAAATTCCCTAAGCCCGGACCTATAGATTTTGGTCTAAAATGAAAATTTTAAAAGTGCCCCAATTTTTGATTTAAACTTTAGGTACTATCCCATAATGTATCACTAAGGTGACAGAAATTGATTTCGGAGCATAATTTTTGAACAGTAGCTTCAACCGTTTTGTGGCATATGAGAAATTCCCTTAGCCTCGGACCTGTCGATTTTGGTCTTAAATTTAAATTTCAAAAGTGTCCCAATTTCTGCTTTAATTTTTAGGTACTATCCCAAAATGTATCACTAAGGAGACAGAAGTTGATTATGGAGCATAATTTTTGAACAGGAGCTTCAACCACTTTGTGGCATATGAGAAATTCCCTAAGCCCCGGACCTGTCGATTTTGGTCAAAAATGAAAATTTCAAAAGTGCCCCAATTTCTGCTTTAAAGTTTAGGTACTATCCCAAAATGTATCACTAAGGTGACAGAAGTTGATTTCGGAGCATAATTTTTGAACAGTAGCTTCAACCGTTTTGTGGCATATGAGAAATTCCCTAAGCCCCGGACCTGTCGATTTTGGTCAAAAATGAAAATTTCAAAAGTGCCCCAATTTCTGCTTTAAAGTTTAGGAACTATCCCAAAATATATCACTAAGGTGACAGAAGTTGATTTCGAAGCATAATTTTTGAACAGAAGCTTCAACCGTTTTGTGGCATATGAGAAATTCCCTAGGCCCCGGACCTGTCGATTTTGGTCAAAAATGAAAATTTCAAAAGTGCCCCAATTTCTGCTTTAAGGTTTAGGTACTATCCCAAAATGTATCACTAAGGTGACAGAAGTTGATTTCAGAGCATAATTTTTGAACAGGAGCTTCAACCGTTTTGTGGCATATGAGAAATTCCCTAAGCCCCGGACCTGTCGATTTTTGTCAAAAATGAAAATTTCAAAAGTGCCCCAATTTCTGCTTTAAAGTTTAGGTACTATCCCAAAATGTATCACTAAGGTGACAGAAGTTGATTTCGGAGCATAATTTTTGAACAGGAGCTTCAACCGTTTTGTGGCATATGAGAAATTCCCTAAGCCCTGGACCTGTCGATTTTGGTCAAAAATGATAATTTCAAAAGTGCCCCAATTTCTGCTTTAATTTTTAGGTAATATCCCAAAATGTATCACTAAGGTGACAGAAGTTGATTTCGGAGCATAATTTTTGAACAGGAGCTTCAACCGTTTTGTGGCATATGAGAAATTCCCTAAGCCCCGGACCTGTCGATTTTGGTCAAAAATGAAAATTTCAGTAGTGCCCCAATTTCTGCTTTAATTTTTAGGTACTATCCCAAAATGTATCACTAAGGTGACAGAAGTTGATTATGGAGCATAATTTTTGAACTGGAGCTTCAACCGTTTTGTGGCATATGAGAAATTCCCTAAGCCACGGACCTGTTGATTTTGGTCAAAAATGACAATTTCAAAAGAGCCCCAATTACTGCTTTTAAGTTTAGGAACTATCCCAAAATGTATCACTAAGGTGACAGAAGTTGATTTCGGAGCATAATTTTTGAACAGGAGCTTCAACCGTTTTGTGGCATATGAGAAATTCCCTAAGCCCCGGACCTGTCGATTTTGGTCAAAAATGAAAATTTCAAAAGTGCCCCAATTTCTGCTTTAAAGTTTAGGTACTATCCGAAAATGTATCACTAAGGTGACAGAAGTTGATTTCGGAGCATAATTTTTGAACAGTAGCTTCAACCGTTTTGTGGCATATGAGAAATTCCCTAAGCCCGGACCTATAGATTTTGGTCTAAAATGAAAATTTTAAAAGTGCCCCAATTTTTGATTTAAACTTTAGGTACTATCCCATAATGTATCACTAAGGTGACAGAAATTGATTTCGGAGCATAATTTTTGAACAGGAGCTTCAACCACTTTGTGGCATATGAGAAATTCCCTAAGCCCCGGACCTGTCGATTTTGGTCAAAAATGAAAATGTCAAAAGTGCCCCAATTTCTGCTTTAAAGTTTAGGAACTATCCCAAAATATATCACTAAGGTGACAGAAGTTGATTTCGAAGCATAATTTTTGAACAGGAGCTTCAACCGTTTTGTGGAATATGAGAAATTCCCTAGGCCCCGGACCTGTCGATTTTGGTCAAAAAAGAAAATTTCAAAAGTGTCCCAATTTCTGCTTTAATTTTTAGGTACTATCCCAAAATGTATCACTAAGGTGACAGAAGTTGATTTCGGAGCATAATTTTTGAACAGTAGCTTCAACCGTTTTGTGGCATATGAGAAATTCCCTAAGCCCCGGACCTGTCGATTTTGGTCAAAAATGAAAATTTCAAAAGTGCCCCAATTTCTGCTTTAAAGTTTAGGTACTATCCCATAATGTATCACTAAGGTGACAGAAATTGATTTCGGAGCATAATTTTTGAACAGGAGCTTCAACCACTTTGTGGCATATGAGAAATTCCCTAAGCCCCGGACCTGTCGATTTTGGTCAAAAATGAAAATTTCAAAAGTGCCCCAATTTCTGCTTTAAAGTTTAGGTACTATCCCAAAATGTATCACTAAGGTGACAGAAGTTGATTTCGGAGCATAATTTTTGAACAGTAGCTTCAACCGTTTTGTGGCATATGAGAAATTCCCTAAGCCCCGGACCTGTCGATTTTGGTCAAAAATGAAAATTTCAAAAGTGTCCCAATTTCTGCTTTAAAGTTTAGGAACTATCCCAAAATATATCACTAAGGTGACAGAAGTTGATTTCGAAGCATAATTTTTGAACAGGAGCTTCAACCGTTTTGTGGCATATGAGAAATTCCCTAAGCCCCGAACCTGTCGATTTTGGTCAAAAATGAAAATTTCAAAAGTGCCCCAATTTCTGCTTTAAGGTTTAGGTACTATCCCAAAATGTATCACTAAGGTGACAGAAGTTGATTTCAGAGCATCATTTTTGAACAGGAGCTTCAACCGTTTTGTGGCATATGAGAAATTCCCTAGGCCCCGGACCTGTCGATTTTGGTCTAAAATGAAAATTTCAAAAGTGCCCCAATTTCTGTTTTCAACTTTAGGTAATATCCCAAAATGTATCAGTAAGGTGACAGAAGTTGATTTCGGAGCATAATTTTTGAACAGGAGCTTCAACCGTTTTGTGGCATATGAGAAATTCCCTAAGCCCTGGACCTGTCGATTTTGGTCAAAAATGATAATTTCAAAAGTGTCCCAATTTCTGCTTTAATTTTTAGGTAATATCCCAAAATGTATCACTAAGGTGACAGAAGTTGATTTCGGAGCATAATTTTTGAACAGTAGCTTCAACCGTTTTGTGGCATATGAGAAATTCCCTAAGCCCCGGACCTGTCGATTTTGGTCAAAAATGAAAATTTCAAAAGTGCCCCAATTTCTGCTTTAAAGTTTAGGAACTATCCCAAAATATATCACTAAGGTGACAGAAGTTGATTTCGAAGCATAATTTTTGAACAGGAGCTTCAACCGTTTTGTGGCATATGAGAAATTCCCTAAGCCCCGGACATGTCGATTTTGGTCAAAAATGAAAATTTCAAAAGTGCCCCAATTTCTGCTTTAAGGTTTAGGTACTATCCCAAAATGTATCACTAAGGAGACAGAAGTTGATTTCAGAGCATAATTTTTGAACAGGAGCTTCAACCGTTTTGTGGCATATGAGAAATTCCCTAGGCCCCGGACCTGTCGATTTTGGTCAAAAATTAAAATTTCAAAAGTGCCCCAATTTCTGCTTTCATTTTTAGGTACTATCCCAAAATGTATCACTAAGGTGGCAGAAGTTGATTATATGGAGCATAATTTTTGAACAGGAGATGCAACCGTTTTGTGGCATATGAGAATTTCCCTAAGCCACGGACCAGTTGATTTTGGTCAAAAATGAAAATTTCAAAAGTGCCCCAATTTCTGCTTTAAACTTTAGGTACTATCCCAAAATGTATCACTAAGGTGACAGAAGTTGATTTTGGAGCATAATTTTTGAACAGGAGCTTCAACCGTTTTGTGGCATATGAGAAATTCCCTAAACCCCGGAGCTGTCGATTTTGGTCAAAAATGAAAATTTCAGTAGTGCCCCAATTTCTGCTTTAATTTTTAGGTACTATCCCAAAATGTATCACTAAGGTGACAGAAGTTGATTATGGAGCATAATTTTTGAACTGGAGCTTCAACCGTTTTGTGGCATATGAGAAATTCCCTAAGCCCAGGACCTGTCGATTTTGGTCTAAAATGAAAATTTCAAAAGTGCCCCAATTTCTGTTTTAAACTTTAGGTAATATCCCAAAATGTATCAGTAAGGTGACAGAAGTTGATTTCGGAGCATAATTTTTGAACAGGAGCTTCAACCGTTTTGTGGCATATGAGAAATTCCCTAAGCCCTGGACCTGTCGATTTTGGTCAAAAATGATAATTTCAAAAGTGTCCCAATTTCTGCTTTAATTTTTAGGTAATATCCCAAAATGTATCAGTAAGGTGACAGAAGTTGATTTCGGAGCATAATTTTTGAACAGGAGCTTCAACCGTTTTGTGGCATATGAGAAATTCCCTAAGCCCCGGACCTGTCGATTTTGGTCAAAAATGAAAATTTCAGTAGTGCCCCAATTTCTGCTTTAATTTTTAGGTACTAACCCAAAATGTATCACTAAGGTGACAGAAGTTGATTTCGGAGCATCATTTTTGAACAGTAGCTTCAACCGTTTTGTGGCATATGAGAAATTCCCTAAGCCCGGACCTATAGATTTTGGTCTAAAATGAAAATTTTAAAAGTGCCCCAATTTTTGATTTAAACTTTAGGTACTATCCCATAATGTATCACTAAGGTGACAGAAATTGATTTCGGAGCATAATTTTTGAACAGTAGCTTCAACCGTTTTGTGGCATATGAGAAATTCCCTTAGCCTCGGACCTGTCGATTTTGGTCTTAAATTTAAATTTCAAAAGTGTCCCAATTTCTGCTTTAATTTTTAGGTACTATCCCAAAATGTATCACTAAGGAGACAGAAGTTGATTATGGAGCATAATTTTTGAACAGGAGCTTCAACCACTTTGTGGCATATGAGAAATTCCCTAAGCCCCGGACCTGTCGATTTTGGTCAAAAATGAAAATTTCAAAAGTGCCCCAATTTCTGCTTTAAAGTTTAGGTACTATCCCAAAATGTATCACTAAGGTGACAGAAGTTGATTTCGGAGCATAATTTTTGAACAGTAGCTTCAACCGTTTTGTGGCATATGAGAAATTCCCTAAGCCCCGGACCTGTCGATTTTGGTCAAAAATGAAAATTTCAAAAGTGCCCCAATTTCTGCTTTAAAGTTTAGGAACTATCCCAAAATATATCACTAAGGTGACAGAAGTTGATTTCGAAGCATAATTTTTGAACAGAAGCTTCAACCGTTTTGTGGCATATGAGAAATTCCCTAGGCCCCGGACCTGTCGATTTTGGTCAAAAATGAAAATTTCAAAAGTGCCCCAATTTCTGCTTTAAGGTTTAGGTACTATCCCAAAATGTATCACTAAGGTGACAGAAGTTGATTTCAGAGCATAATTTTTGAACAGGAGCTTCAACCGTTTTGTGGCATATGAGAAATTCCCTAAGCCCCGGACCTGTCGATTTTTGTCAAAAATGAAAATTTCAAAAGTGCCCCAATTTCTGCTTTAAAGTTTAGGTACTATCCCAAAATGTATCACTAAGGTGACAGAAGTTGATTTCGGAGCATAATTTTTGAACAGTAGCTTCAACCGTTTTGTGGCATATGAGAAATTCCCTAAGCCCCGGACCTTTCGATTTTGGTCAAAAATGAAAATTTCAAAAGTGCCCCAATTTCTGCTTTAAGGTTTAGGTACTATCCCAAAATGTATCACTAAGGTGACAGAAGTTGATTTCAGAGCATAATTTTTGAACAGTAGCTTCAACCGTTTTGTGGCATATGAGAAATTCCCTAAGCCCCGGACCTGTCGATTTTGGTCAAAAATGAAAATTTCAAAAGTGCCCCAATTTCTGCTTTAAAGTTTAGGTACTATCCCAAAATGTATCACTAAGGTGACAGAAGTTGATTTCGGAGCATAATTTTGGAACAGGAGCTTCAATCGTTTTGTGGCATATGAGAAATTCCCTAAACCCCGGACCTGTCGATTTTGGTCAAAAATGAAAATTTCAGTAGTGCCCCAATTTCTGCTTTAATTTTTAGGTACTATCCCAAAATGTATCACTAAGGTGACAGAAGTTGATTTTGGAGCACAATTTTTGAACAGTAGCTTCAACCGTTTTGTGGCATATATGAAATTCCCTAAGCCCCGGACCTGTCTATTTTGGTCAAAAATTAAAATTTCAAAAGTGCCCCAATTTCTTCTTTAAAGTTTAGGTACTATCCCAAAATGTATCACTAAGGAGACAGAAGTTGATTATGGAGCATCATTTTTGAACAGGAGCTTCAACCACTTTGTGGCATATGATAAATTCCCTAAGCCCCGGACCTGTCGATTTTGGTCAAAAATGAAAATTTCAAAAGTGCCCCAATTTCTGCTTTAAGGTTTAGGTACTATCCCAAAATGTATCACTAAGGTGACAGAAGTTGATTTCAGAGCATCATTTTTGAACAGGAGCTTCAACCGTTTTGTGGCATATGAGAAATTCCCTAGGCCCCGGACCTGTCGATTTTGGTCAAAAATTAAAATTTCAAAAGTGCCCCAATCTCTGCTTTCATTTTTAGGTACTATCCCAAAATGTATCACTAAGGTGGCAGAAGTTGATTATATGGAGCATAATTTTTGAACAGGAGATGCAACCGTTTTGTGGCATATGAGAATTTCCCTGAGCAACGGACCAGTTGATTTTGGTCAAAAATGAAAATTTCAAAAGTGCCCCAATTTCTGCTTTAAACTTTAGGTACTATCCCAAAATGTATCACTAAGGTGACAGAAGTTGATTTTGGAGCATAATTTTTGAACAGGAGCTTCAACCGTTTTGTGGCGTATGAGAAATTCCCTAAACCCAGGACCTGTCAATTTTGGTCAAAAATGAAAATTTCAAAAGTGCCCCAATTTCTGCTTTAATTTTTAGGTACTATACCAAAATGTATCACTAAGGTGACAGAAGTTGATTTTGGAGCATAATTTTGGAACAGGAGCTTCAATATTTTTGAGGCATATGAGAAATTCCCTAAACCCCGGAGCTGTCGATTTTGGTCAAAAATGAAAATTTCAGTAGTGCCCCAATTTCTGCTTTAATTTTTAGGTACTATCCCAAAATGTATCACTAAGGTGGCCGAAGTTGATTATATGGAGCATAATTTTTGAACAGGAGATGCAACCGTTTTGTGGCATATGAGAATTTCCCTAAGCCACGGACCAGTTGATTTTGGTCAAAAATGAAAATTTCAAAAGTGCCCCAATTTCTGCTTTAAAGTTTAGGTACTATCCCAAAATGTATCACTAAGGTGACAGAAGTTGATTTCAGAGCATCATTTTTGAACAGTAGCTTCAACCGTTTTGTGGCATATGAGAAATTCCCTAAGCCCCGGACCTGTCGATTTTGGTCAAAAATGAAAATTTCAAAAGTGCCCCAATTTCTTCTTTAAAGTTTAGGTACTATCCCAAAATGTATCACTAAGGTGACAGAAGTTGATTTCGGAGCACAATTTTTGAACAGTAGCTTCAACCGTTTTGTGGCATATATGAAATTCCCTAAGCCCCGGACCTGTCGATTTTGGTCAAAAATGAAAATTTCAAAAGTGCCCCAATTTCTGCTTTAAAGTTTAGGTACTATCCCAAAATGTATCACTAAGGTGACAGAAGTTGATTTCGGAGCATAATTTTTGAACAGTGGCTTCAACCGTTTTGTGGCATATGAGAAATTCCCTAAGCCCCGGACCTGTCGATTTTGGTCAAAAATTAAAATTTCAAAAGTGCCCCAATTTCTGCTTTAAAGTTTAGGAACTATCCCAAAATATATCACTAAGGTGACAGAAGTTGATTTCGAAGCATAATTTTTGAACAGGAGCTTCAACCGTTTTGTGGCATATGAGAAATTCCCTAAGCCCCGGACCTGTCGATTTTGGTCAAAAATGAACATTTCAAAAGTGCCCCAATTTCTGCTTTAAGGTTTAGGTACTATCCCAAAATGTATCACTAAGGTGACAGAAGTTGATTTCAGAGCATAATTTTTGAACAGGAGCTTCAACCGTGGCATATGAGAAATTCCCTAGGCCCCGGACCTGTCGATTTTGGTCAAAAATTAAAATTTCAAAAGTGCCCCAATTTCTGCTTTAAACTTTAGGTACTATCCCAAAATGTATCACTAAGGTGACAGAAGTTGATTTTGGAGCATAATTTTTGAACAGGAGATGCAACCGTTTTGTGGCATATGAGAATTTCCCTAAGCCACGGACCAGTTGATTTTGGTCAAAAATGAAAATTTCAAAAGTGCCCCAATTTCTGCTTTAAACTTTAGGTACTATCCCAAAATGTATCACTAAGGTGACAGAAGTTGATTTTGGAGCATAATTTTTGAACAGGAGCTTCAACCGTTTTGTGGCGTATGAGAAATTCCCTAAACCCCGTACCTGTCAATTTTGGTCAAAAATTAATATTTCAAAAGTGCCCCAATTTCTGCTTTAATTTTTAGGTACTATCCCAAAATGTATCACTAAGGTGACAGAAGTTGATTTTGGAGCATAATTTTGGAACAGGAGCTTCAATCGTTTTGTGGCATATGAGAAATTCCCTAAACCCCGGAGCTGTCGATTTTGGTCAAAAATGAAAATTTCAGTAGTGCCCCAATTTCTGCTTTAATTTTTAGGTACTATCCCAAAATGTATCACTAAGGTGACAGAAGTTGATTATGGAGCATAATTTTTGAACTGGAGCTTCAACCGTTTTGTGGCATATGAGAAATTCCCTAAGCCACGGACCTGTTGATTTTGGTCAAAAATGACAATTTCAAAAGAGCCCCAATTACTGCTTTTAAGTTTAGGAACTATCCCAAAATGTATCACTAAGGTGACAGAAGTTGATTTCGGAGCATAATTTTTGAACAGGAGCTTCAACCGTTTTGTGGCATATGAGAAATTCCCTAAGCCCCGGACCTGTCGATTTTGGTCAAAAATGAAAATTTCAAAAGTGCCCCAATTTCTGCTTTAAAGTTTAGGTACTATCCGAAAATGTATCACTAAGGTGACAGAAGTTGATTTCGGAGCATAATTTTTGAACAGTAGCTTCAACCGTTTTGTGGCATATGAGAAATTCCCTAAGCCCGGACCTATAGATTTTGGTCTAAAATGAAAATTTTAAAAGTGCCCCAATTTTTGATTTAAACTTTAGGTACTATCCCATAATGTATCACTAAGGTGACAGAAATTGATTTCGGAGCATAATTTTTGAACAGGAGCTTCAACCACTTTGTGGCATATGAGAAATTCCCTAAGCCCCGGACCTGTCGATTTTGGTCAAAAATGAAAATTTCAAAAGTGCCCCAATTTCTGCTTTAAAGTTTAGGAACTATCCCAAAATATATCACTAAGGTGACAGAAGTTGATTTCGAAGCATAATTTTTGAACAGGAGCTTCAACCGTTTTGTGGAATATGAGAAATTCCCTAGGCCCCGGACCTGTCGATTTTGGTCAAAAAAGAAAATTTCAAAAGTGTCCCAATTTCTGCTTTAATTTTTAGGTACTATCCCAAAATGTATCACTAAGGAGACAGAAGTTGATTTCGGAGCATAATTTTTGAACAGTAGCTTCAACCGTTTTGTGGCATATGAGAAATTCCCTAAGCCCCGGACCTGTCGATTTTGGTCAAAAATGAAAATTTCAAAAGTGTCCCAATTTCTGCTTTAAAGTTTAGGAACTATCCCAAAATATATCACTAAGGTGACAGAAGTTGATTTCGAAGCATAATTTTTGAACAGGAGCTTCAACCGTTTTGTGGCATATGAGAAATTCCCTAAGCCCCGAACCTGTCGATTTTGGTCAAAAATGAAAATTTCAAAAGTGCCCCAATTTCTGCTTTAAGGTTTAGGTACTATCCCAAAATGTATCACTAAGGTGACAGAAGTTGATTTCAGAGCATCATTTTTGAACAGGAGCTTCAACCGTTTTGTGGCATATGAGAAATTCCCTAGGCCCCGGACCTGTCGATTTTGGTCTAAAATGAAAATTTCAAAAGTGCCCCAATTTCTGTTTTCAACTTTAGGTAATATCCCAAAATGTATCAGTAAGGTGACAGAAGTTGATTTCGGAGCATAATTTTTGAACAGGAGCTTCAACCGTTTTGTGGCATATGAGAAATTCCCTAAGCCCTGGACCTGTCGATTTTGGTCAAAAATGAAAATTTCAAAAGTGCCCCAATTTCTGCTTTAAAGTTTAGGAACTATCCCAAAATATATCACTAAGGTGACAGAAGTTGATTTCGAAGCATAATTTTTGAACAGGAGCTTCAACCGTTTTGTGGCATATGAGAAATTCCCTAAGCCCCGGACCTGTCGATTTTGGTCAAAAATGAAAATTTCAAAAGTGCCCCAATTTCTGCTTTAAGGTTTAGGTACTATCCCAAAATGTATCACTAAGGAGACAGAAGTTGATTTCAGAGCATAATTTTTGAACAGGAGCTTCAACCGTTTTGTGGCATATGAGAAATTCCCTAGGCCCCGGACCTGTCGATTTTGGTCAAAAATTAAAATTTCAAAAGTGCCCCAATTTCTGCTTTCATTTTTAGGTACTATCCCAAAATGTATCACTAAGGTGGCAGAAGTTGATTATATGGAGCATAATTTTTGAACAGGAGATGCAACCGTTTTGTGGCATATGAGAATTTCCCTAAGCCACGGACCAGTTGATTTTGGTCAAAAATGAAAATTTCAAAAGTGCCCCAATTTCTGCTTTAAACTTTAGGTACTATCCCAAAATGTATCACTAAGGTGACAGAAGTTGATTTTGGAGCATAATTTTTGAACAGGAGCTTCAACCGTTTTGTGGCATATGAGAAATTCCCTAAACCCCGGAGCTGTCGATTTTGGTCAAAAATGAAAATTTCAGTAGTGCCCCAATTTCTGCTTTAATTTTTAGGTACTATCCCAAAATGTATCACTAAGGTGACAGAAGTTGATTATGGAGCATAATTTTTGAACAGGAGCTTCAACCGTTTTGTGGCATATGAGAAATTCCCTAAGCCCCGGACCTGTCGATTTTGGTCAAAAATGAAAATTTCAGTAGTGCCCCAATTTCTGCTTTAATTTTTAGGTACTAACCCAAAATGTATCACTAAGGTGACAGAAGTTGATTTCGGAGCATCATTTTTGAACAGTAGCTTCAACCGTTTTGTGGCATATGAGAAATTCCCTAAGCCCGGACCTATAGATTTTGGTCTAAAATGAAAATTTTAAAAGTGCCCCAATTTTTGATTTAAAGTTTAGGTACTATCCCAAAATGTATCACTAAGGTGACAGAAGTTGATTTCGGAGCATAATTTTTGAACAGGAGCTTCAACCGTTTTGTGGCATATGAGAAATTCCCTAGGCCCCGGACCTGTCGATTTTGGTCAAAAATTAAAATTTCAAAAGTGCCCCAATCTCTGCTTTCATTTTTAGGTACTATCCCAAAATGTATCACTAAGGTGGCAGAAGTTGATTATATGGAGCATAATTTTTGAACAGGAGATGCAACCGTTTTGTGGCATATGAGAATTTCCCTGAGCAACGGACCAGTTGATTTTGGTCAAAAATGAAAATTTCAAAAGTGCCCCAATTTCTGCTTTAAACTTTAGGTACTATCCCAAAATGTATCACTAAGGTGACAGAAGTTGATTTTGGAGCATAATTTTTGAACAGGAGCTTCAACCGTTTTGTGGCGTATGAGAAATTCCCTAAACCCAGGACCTGTCAATTTTGGTCAAAAATGAAAATTTCAAAAGTGCCCCAATTTCTGCTTTAATTTTTAGGTACTATACCAAAATGTATCACTAAGGTGACAGAAGTTGATTTTGGAGCATAATTTTGGAACAGGAGCTTCAATATTTTTGAGGCATATGAGAAATTCCCTAAACCCCGGAGCTGTCGATTTTGGTCAAAAATGAAAATTTCAGTAGTGCCCCAATTTCTGCTTTAATTTTTAGGTACTATCCCAAAATGTATCACTAAGGTGGCCGAAGTTGATTATATGGAGCATAATTTTTGAACAGGAGATGCAACCGTTTTGTGGCATATGAGAATTTCCCTAAGCCACAGACCAGTTGATTTTGGTCAAAAATGAAAATTTCAAAAGTGCCCCAATTTCTGCTTTAAAGTTTAGGTACTATCCCAAAATGTATCACTAAGGTGACAGAAGTTGATTTCAGAGCATCATTTTTGAACAGTAGCTTCAACCGTTTTGTGGCATATGAGAAATTCCCTAAGCCCCGGACCTGTCGATTTTGGTCAAAAATGAAAATTTCAAAAGTGCCCCAATTTCTTCTTTAAAGTTTAGGTACTATCCCAAAATGTATCACTAAGGTGACAGAAGTTGATTTCGGAGCACAATTTTTGAACAGTAGCTTCAACCGTTTTGTGGCATATATGAAATTCCCTAAGCCCCGGACCTGTCGATTTTGGTCAAAAATGAAAATTTCAAAAGTGCCCCAATTTCTGCTTTAAAGTTTAGGTACTATCCCAAAATGTATCACTAAGGTGACAGAAGTTGATTTCGGAGCATAATTTTTGAACAGTAGCTTCAACCGTTTTGTGGCATATGAGAAATTCCCTAAGCCCCGGACCTGTCGATTTTGGTCAAAAATTAAAATTTCAAAAGTGCCCCAATTTCTGCTTTAAAGTTTAGGAACTATCCCAAAATATATCACTAAGGTGACAGAAGTTGATTTCGAAGCATAATTTTTGAACAGGAGCTTCAACCGTTTTGTGGCATATGAGAAATTCCCTAAGCCCCGGACCTGTCGATTTTGGTCAAAAATGAAAATGTCAAAAGTGCCCCAATTTCTGCTTTAAGGTTTAGGTACTATCCCAAAATGTATCACTAAGGTGACAGAAGTTGATTTCAGAGCATAATTTTTGAACAGGAGCTTCAACCGTGGCATATGAGAAATTCCCTAGGCCCCGGACCTGTCGATTTTGGTCAAAAATTAAAATTTCAAAAGTGCCCCAATTTCTGCTTTCATTTTTAGGTACTATCCCAAAATGTATCACTAAGGTGGCAGAAGTTGATTATATGGAGCATAATTTTTGAACAGGAGATGCAACCGTTTTGTGGCATATGAGAATTTCCCTAAGCCACGGACCAGTTGATTTTGGTCAAAAATGAAAATTTCAAAAGTGCCCCAATTTCTGCTTTAAACTTTAGGTACTATCCCAAAATGTATCACTAAGGTGACAGAAGTTGATTTTGGAGCATAATTTTTGAACAGGAGCTTCAACCGTTTTGTGGCGTATGAGAAATTCCCTAAACCCCGTACCTGTCAATTTTGGTCAAAAATTAATATTTCAAAAGTGCCCCAATTTCTGCTTTAATTTTTAGGTACTATCCCAAAATGTATCACTAAGGTGACAGAAGTTGATTTTGGAGCATAATTTTGGAACAGGAGCTTCAATCGTTTTGTGGCATATGAGAAATTCCCTAAACCCCGGAGCTGTCGATTTTGGTCAAAAATGAAAATTTCAGTAGTGCCCCAATTTCTGCTTTAATTTTTAGGTACTATCCCAAAATGTATCACTAAGGTGACAGAAGTTGATTATGGAGCATAATTTTTGAACTGGAGCTTCAACCGTTTTGTGGCATATGAGAAATTCCCTAAGCCCCGGACCTGTCGATTTTGGTCTTAAATGAAAATTTCAAAAGTGCCCCAATTTCTGTTTTAAACTTTAGGTAATATCCCAAAATGTATCAGTAAGGTGACAGAAGTTGATTTCGGAGCATAATTTTTGAACAGGAGCTTCAACCGTTTTGTGGCATATGAGAAATTCCCTAAGCCCTGGACCTGTCGATTTTGGTCAAAAATGATAATTTCAAAAGTGCCCCAATTTCTGCTTTAATTTTTAGGTAATATCCCAAAATGTATCACTAAGGTGACAGAAGTTGATTTCGGAGCATAATTTTTGAACAGGAGCTTCAACCGTTTTGTGGCATATGAGAAATTCCCTAAGCCCCGGACCTGTCGATTTTGGTCAAAAATGAAAATTTCAGTAGTGCCCCAATTTCTGCTTTAATTTTTAGGTACTATCCCAAAATGTATCACTAAGGTGACAGAAGTTGATTATGGAGCATAATTTTTGAACTGGAGCTTCAACCGTTTTGTGGCATATGAGAAATTCCCTAAGCCACGGACCTGTTGATTTTGGTCAAAAATGACAATTTCAAAAGAGCCCCAATTACTGCTTTTAAGTTTAGGAACTATCCCAAAATGTATCACTAAGGTGACAGAAGTTGATTTCGGAGCATAATTTTTGAACAGGAGCTTCAACCGTTTTGTGGCATATGAGAAATTCCCTAAGCCCCGGACCTGTCGATTTTGGTCAAAAATGAAAATTTCAAAAGTGCCCCAATTTCTGCTTTAAAGTTTAGGTACTATCCGAAAATGTATCACTAAGGTGACAGAAGTTGATTTCGGAGCATAATTTTTGAACAGTAGCTTCAACCGTTTTGTGGCATATGAGAAATTCCCTAAGCCCGGACCTATAGATTTTGGTCTAAAATGAAAATTTTAAAAGTGCCCCAATTTTTGATTTAAACTTTAGGTACTATCCCATAATGTATCACTAAGGTGACAGAAATTGATTTCGGAGCATAATTTTTGAACAGGAGCTTCAACCACTTTGTGGCATATGAGAAATTCCCTAAGCCCCGGACCTGTCGATTTTGGTCAAAAATGAAAATTTCAAAAGTGCCCCAATTTCTGCTTTAAAGTTTAGGAACTATCCCAAAATATATCACTAAGGTGACAGAAGTTGATTTCGAAGCATAATTTTTGAACAGGAGCTTCAACCGTTTTGTGGAATATGAGAAATTCCCTAGGCCCCGGACCTGTCGATTTTGGTCAAAAAAGAAAATTTCAAAAGTGTCCCAATTTCTGCTTTAAAGTTTAGGAACTATCCCAAAATATATCACTAAGGTGACAGAAGTTGATTTCGAAGCATAATTTTTGAACAGGAGCTTCAACCGTTTTGTGGCATATGAGAAATTCCCTAAGCCCCGAACCTGTCGATTTTGGTCAAAAATGAAAATTTCAAAAGTGCCCCAATTTCTGCTTTAAGGTTTAGGTACTATCCCAAAATGTATCACTAAGGTGACAGAAGTTGATTTCAGAGCATCATTTTTGAACAGGAGCTTCAACCGTTTTGTGGCATATGAGAAATTCCCTAGGCCCCGGACCTGTCGATTTTGGTCTAAAATGAAAATTTCAAAAGTGCCCCAATTTCTGTTTTCAACTTTAGGTAATATCCCAAAATGTATCAGTAAGGTGACAGAAGTTGATTTCGGAGCATAATTTTTAAACAGGAGCTTCAACCGTTTTGTGGCATATGAGAAATTCCCTAAGCCCTGGACCTGTCGATTTTGGTCAAAAATGATAATTTCAAAAGTGTCCCAATTTCTGCTTTAATTTTTAGGTAATATCCCAAAATGTATCACTAAGGTGACAGAAGTTGATTTCGGAGCATAATTTTTGAACAGTAGCTTCAACCGTTTTGTGGCATATGAGAAATTCCCTAAGCCCCGGACCTGTCGATTTTGGTCAAAAATGAAAATTTCAAAAGTGCCCCAATTTCTGCTTTAAAGTTTAGGAACTATCCCAAAATATATCACTAAGGTGACAGAAGTTGATTTCGAAGCATAATTTTTGAACAGGAGCTTCAACCGTTTTGTGGCATATGAGAAATTCCCTAAGCCCCGGACCTGTCGATTTTGGTCAAAAATGAAAATTTCAAAAGTGCCCCAATTTCTGCTTTAAGGTTTAGGTACTATCCCAAAATGTATCACTAAGGAGACAGAAGTTGATTTCAGAGCATAATTTTTGAACAGGAGCTTCAACCGTTTTGTGGCATATGAGAAATTCCCTAGGCCCCGGACCTGTCGATTTTGGTCAAAAATTAAAATTTCAAAAGTGCCCCAATTTCTGCTTTCATTTTTAGGTACTATCCCAAAATGTATCACTAAGGTGGCAGAAGTTGATTATATGGAGCATAATTTTTGAACAGGAGATGCAACCGTTTTGTGGCATATGAGAATTTCCCTAAGCCACGGACCAGTTGATTTTGGTCAAAAATGAAAATTTCAAAAGTGCCCCAATTTCTGCTTTAAACTTTAGGTACTATCCCAAAATGTATCACTAAGGTGACAGAAGTTGATTTTGGAGCATAATTTTTGAACAGGAGCTTCAACCGTTTTGTGGCATATGAGAAATTCCCTAAACCCCGGAGCTGTCGATTTTGGTCAAAAATGAAAATTTCAGTAGTGCCCCAATTTCTGCTTTAATTTTTAGGTACTATCCCAAAATGTATCACTAAGGTGACAGAAGTTGATTATGGAGCATAATTTTTGAACTGGAGCTTCAACCGTTTTGTGGCATATGAGAAATTCCCTAAGCCCCGGACCTGTCGATTTTGGTCTAAAATGAAAATTTCAAAAGTGCCCCAATTTCTGTTTTAAACTTTAGGTAATATCCCAAAATGTATCAGTAAGGTGACAGAAGTTGATTTCGGAGCATAATTTTTGAACAGGAGCTTCAACCGTTTTGTGGCATATGAGAAATTCCCTAAGCCCTGGACCTGTCGATTTTGGTCAAAAATGATAATTTCAAAAGTGTCCCAATTTCTGCTTTAATTTTTAGGTAATATCCCAAAATGTATCAGTAAGGTGACAGAAGTTGATTTCGGAGCATAATTTTTGAACAGGAGCTTCAACCGTTTTGTGGCATATGAGAAATTCCCTAAGCCCCGGACCTGTCGATTTTGGTCAAAAATGAAAATTTCAGTAGTGCCCCAATTTCTGCTTTAATTTTTAGGTACTAACCCAAAATGTATCACTAAGGTGACAGAAGTTGATTTCGGAGCATCATTTTTGAACAGTAGCTTCAACCGTTTTGTGGCATATGAGAAATTCCCTAAGCCCGGACCTATAGATTTTGGTCTAAAATGAAAATTTTAAAAGTGCCCCAATTTTTGATTTAAAGTTTAGGTACTATCCCAAAATGTATCACTAAGGTGACAGAAGTTGATTTCGGAGCATAATTTTTGAACAGTAGCTTCAACCGTTTTGTGGCATATGAGAAATTCCCTTAGCCTCGGACCTGTCGATTTTGGTCTAAAATTTAAATTTCAAAAGTGTCCCAATTTCTGCTTTAATTTTTAGGTACTATCCCAAAATGTATCACTAAGGAGACAGAAGTTGATTATGGAGCATAATTTTTGAACAGGAGCTTCAACCACTTTGTGGCATATGAGAAATTCCCTAAGCCCCGGACCTGTCGATTTTGGTCAAAAATGAAAATTTCAAAAGTGCCCCAATTTCTGCTTTAAAGTTTAGGTACTATCCCAAAATGTATCACTAAGGTGACAGAAGTTGATTTCGGAGCATAATTTTTGAACAGTAGCTTCAACCGTTTTGTGGCATATGAGAAATTCCCTAAGCCCCGGACCTGTCGATTTTGGTCAAAAATGAAAATTTCAAAAGTGCCCCAATTTCTGCTTTAAAGTTTAGGAACTATCCCAAAATATATCACTAAGGTGACAGAAGTTGATTTCGAAGCATAATTTTTGAACAGAAGCTTCAACCGTTTTGTGGCATATGAGAAATTCCCTAGGCCCCGGACCTGTCGATTTTGGTCAAAAATGAAAATTTCAAAAGTGCCCCAATTTCTGCTTTAAGGTTTAGGTACTATCCCAAAATGTATCACTAAGGTAACAGAAGTTGATTTCAGAGCATAATTTTTGAACAGGAGCTTCAACCGTTTTGTGGCATATGAGAAATTCCCTAAGCCCCGGACCTGTCGATTTTTGTCAAAAATGAAAATTTCAAAAGTGCCCCAATTTCTGCTTTAAAGTTTAGGTACTATCCCAAAATGTATCACTAAGGTGACAGAAGTTGATTTCGGAGCATAATTTTTGAACTGTAGCTTCAACCGTTTTGTGGCATATGAGAAATTCCCTAAGCCCCGGACCTGTCTATTTTGGTCAAAAATTAAAATTTCAAAAGTGCCCCAATTTCTTCTTTAAAGTTTAGGTACTATCCCAAAATATATCACTAAGGTGACAGAAGTTGATTTCAGAGCATAATTTTTGAACAGTAGCTTCAACCGTTTTGTGGCATATGAGAAATTCCCTAAGCCCTGGACCTGTCGATTTTGGTCAAAAATGAAAATTTCAAAAGTGCCCCAATTTCTTCTTTAAAGTTTAGGTACTATCCCAAAATGTATCACTAAGGTTACAGAAGTTGATTTCGGAGCACAATTTTTGAACAGTAGCTTCAACCGTTTTGTGGCATATATGAAATTCCCTAAGCCCCGGACCTGTCGATTTTGGTCAAAAATTAAAATTTCAAAAGTGTCCCAATTTCTGCTTTAATTTTTAGGTACTATCCCAAAATGTATCACTAAGGAGACAGAAGTTGATTTCAGAGCATCATTTTTGAACAGGAGCTTCAACCGTTTTGTGGCATATGAGAAATTCCCTAGGCCCCGGACCTGTCGATTTTGGTCAAAAATTAAAATTTCAAAAGTGCCCCAATTTCTGCTTTCATTTTTAGGTACTATCCCAAAATGTATCACTAAGGTGGAAGAAGTTGATTATATGGAGCATAATTTTTGAACAGGAGATGCAACCGTTTTGTGGCATATGAGAATTTCCCTAAGCAACGGACCAGTTGATTTTGGTCAAAAATGAAAATTTCAAAAGTGCCCCAATTTCTGCTTTAAACTTTAGGTACTATCCCAAAATGTATCACTAAGGTGACAGAAGTTGATTTTGGAGCATAATTTTTGAACAGGAGCTTCAACCATTTTGTGGCGTATGATAAATTCCCTAAACCCCGGACCTGTCAATTTTGGTCAAAAATGAAAATTTCAAAAGTGCCCCAATTTCTGCTTTAATTTTTAGGTACTATACCAAAATGTATAACTAAGGTGACAGAAGTTGATTTTGGAGCATAATTATGGAACAGGAGCTTCAATATTTTTGTGGCATATGAGAAATTCCCTAAACCCCAGAGCTGTCGATTTTGGTCAAAAATGAAAATTTCAGTAGTGCCCCAATTTCTGCTTTAATTTTTAGGTACTATCCCAAAATGTATCACTAAGGTGACAGAAGTTGATTATGGAGCATAATTTTTGAACTGGAGCTTCAACCGTTTTGTGGCATATGAGAAATTCCCTAAGCCCCGGACCTGTCGATTTTGGTCTAAAATGAAAATTTCAAAAGTGCCCCAATTTCTGTTTTCAACTTTAGGTAATATCCCAAAATGTATCAGTAAGGTGACAGAAGTTGATTTCGGAGCATAATTTTTGAACAGGAGCTTCAACCGTTTTGTGGCATATGAGAAATTCCCTAAGCCCTGGACCTGTCGATTTTGGTCAAAAATGATAATTTCAAAAGTGTCCCAATTTCTGCTTTAATTTTTAGGTAATATCCCAAAATGTATCACTAAGGTGACAGAAGTTGATTTCGGAGCATAATTTTTGAACAGGAGCTTCAACCGTTTTGTGGCATATGAGAAATTCCCTAAGCCCCGGACCTGTCGATTTTGGTCAAAAATGAAAATTTCAGTAGTGCCCCAATTTCTGCTTTAATTTTTAGGTACTATCCCAAAATGTATCACTAAGGTGACAGAAGTTGATTATGGAGCATAATTTTTGAACTGGAGCTTCAACCGTTTTGTGGCATATGAGAAATTCCCTAAGCCACGGACCTGTTGATTTTGGTCAAAAATGACAATTTCAAAAGAGCCCCAATTACTGCTTTTAAGTTTAGGAACTATCCCAAAATGTATCACTAAGGTGACAGAAGTTGATTTCGGAGCACAATTTTTGAACAGGAGCTTCAACCGTTTTGTGGCGTATAAGAAATTCCCTAAGCCCCGGACCTGTCGATTTTGGTCAAAAATGAAAATTTCAAAAGTGCCCCAATTTCTGCTTTAAAGTTTAGGTACTATCCCAAAATGTATCACTAAGGTGACAGAAGTTGATTTCGAAGCATCATTTTTGAACAGTAGCTTCAACCGTTTTGTGGCATATGAGAAATTCCCTAAGCCCCGGACCTGTCGATTTTGGTCAAAAATGAAAATTTCAAAAGTGCCCCAATTTCTGCTTTAAAGTTTAGGAACTATCCCAAAATATATCACTAAGGTGACAGAAGTTGATTTCGAAGCATAATTTTTGAACAGGAGCTTCAACCGTTTTGTGGCATATGAGAAATTCCCTAGGCACCGGACCTGTCGATTTTGGTCAAAAATGAAAATTTCAAAAGTGCCCCAATTTCTGCTTTAAGGTTTAGGTACTATCCAAAAATGTATCACTAAGGTGACAGAAGTTGATTTCAGAGCATAATTTTTGAACAGGAGCTTCAACCGTTTTGTGGCATATGAGAAATTCCCTAAGCCCCGGACCTGTCGATTTTTGTCAAAAATGAAAATTTCAAAAGTGCCCCAATTTCTGCTTTAAAGTTTAGGTATTATCCCAAAATGTATCACTAAGGTGACAGAAGTTGATTTCGGAGCATAATTTTTGAACAGTAGCTTCAACCGTTTTGTGGCATATGAGAAATTCCCTAAGCCCCGGACCTGTCGATTTTGGTCAAAAATGAAAATTTCAAAAGTGCCCCAATTTCTGCTTTAAGGTTTAGGTACTATCCCAAAATGTATCACTAAGGTGACAGAAGTTGATTTCAGAGCATAATTTTTGAACAGTAGCTTCAACCGTTTTGTGGCATATGAGAAATTCCCTAAGCCCCGGACCTGTCGATTTTGGTCAAAAATGAAAATTTCAAAAGTGCCCCAATTTCTGCTTTAAACTTTAGGTACTATCCCATAATGTATCACTAAGGTGACAGAAGTTGTTTTCGGACCATAATTTTTGACCATAGCTTCAACCGTTTTGTGGCATATGAGAAATTCCCTAAGCCCCGGACCTACAGATTTTGGTCAAAAATGAAAATTTCAAAAGTGCCCCAATTTCTGCTTTAATTTTTAGGTACTATCCCAAAATGTATCACTATGGTGACAGAAGATGATTATGGAGCATAATTTTTGAACAGGAGCTTCAACCGTTTTGTGGCATATGAGAAATTCCCTAGGCCCCGGACCTGTCGATTTTGGTAAAAAATTAAAATTTCAAAAGTGCCCCAATTTCTGCTTTCATTTTTAGGTACTATCCCAAAATGTATCACTAAGGTGGCAGAAGTTGATTATATGGAGCATAATTTTTGAACAGGAGATGCAACCGTTTTGTGGTATATGAGAATTTCCCTAAGCCACGGACCATTCGATTTTGGTCAAAAATGAAAATTTCAAAAGTGCCCCAATTTCTGCTTTAAACTTTAGGTACTATCCCAAAATGTATCACTAAGGTGACAGAAGTTGATTTTGGAGCATAATTTTTGAACAGGAGCTTCAACCGTTTTGTGGCATATGAGAAATTCCCTAAACCCCGGACCTGTCAATTTTGGTCAAAAATTAAAATTTCAAAAGTGCCCCAATTTCTGCTTTAATTTTTAGGTACTATCCCAAAATGTATCACTAAGGTGACAGAAGTTGATTTTGGAGCATAATTTTGGAACAGGAGCTTCAATCGTTTTGTGGCATATGAGAAATTCCCTAAACCCTGGACCTGTCGATTTTGGTCAAAAATGAAAATTTCAGTAGTGCCCCAATTTCTGCTTTAATTTTTAGGTACTATCCCAAAATGTATCACTAAGGTGACAGAAGTTGATTATGGAGCATCATTTTTGAACTGGAGCTTCAACCGTTTTGTGGCATATGAGAAATTCCCTAAGCCACGGACCTGTTGATTTTGGTCAAAAATGACAATTTCAAAAGAGCCCCAATTACTGCTTTTAAGTTTAGGAACTATCCCAAAATGTATCACTAAGGTGACAGAAGTTGATTTCGGAGCATAATTTTTGAACAGGAGCTTCAACCGTTTTGTGGCATATGAGAAATTCCCTAAGCCCCGGACCTGTCGATTTTGGTCAAAAATGAAAATTTCAAAAGTGCCCCAATTTCTGCTTTAAAGTTTAGGTACTATCCCAAAATGTATCACTAAGGTGACAGAAGTTGATTATGGAGCATAATTTTTGAACTGGAGCTTCAACCGTTTTGTGGCATATGAGAAATTCCCTAAGCCACGGACCTGTTGATTTTGGTCAAAAATGACAATTTCAAAAGAGCCCCAATTACTGCTTTTAAGTTTAGGAACTATCCCAAAATGTATCACTAAGGTGACAGAAGTTGATTTCGGAGCATAATTTTTGAACAGGAGCTTCAACCGTTTTGTGGCATATGAGAAATTCCCTAAGCCCCGGACCTGTCGATTTTGGTCAAAAATGAAAATTTCAAAAGTGCCCCAATTTCTGCTTTAAAGTTTAGGTACTATCCCAAAATGTATCACTAAGGTGACAGAAGTTGATTTCGAAGCATCATTTTTGAACAGTAGCTTCAACCGTTTTGTGGCATATGAGAAATTCCCTAAGCCCGGACCTATAGATTTTGGTCTAAAATGAAAATTTTAAAAGTGCCCCAATTTTTGATTTAAACTTTAGGTACTATCCCATAATGTATCACTAAGGTGACAAAAATTGATTTCGGAGCATAATTTTTGAACAATAGCTTCAACCGTTTTATGGCATATGAGAAATTCCCTAAGCCCCGGACCTGTCGATTTTGGTCAAAAATTAAAATTTCAAAAGTGTCCCAATTTCTGCTTTAATTTTTAGGTACTATCCCAAAATGTATCACTAAGGCGACAGAAGTTGATTATGGAGCATAATTTTTGAACAGGAGCTTCAACCACTTTGTGGCGTATGAGAAATTCCCTAAGCCCCGGACCTGTCGATTTTGGTCAAAAATGAAAATGTCAAAAGTGCCCCAATTTCTGCTTTAAAGTTTAGGTACTATCCCAAAATGTATCACTAAGGTGACAGAAGTTGATTTCGGAGCATAATTTTTGAACAGTAGCTTCAACCGTTTTGTGGCATATGAGAAATTCCCTAAGCCCCGGACCTGTCGATTTTGGTCAAAAATGAAAATTTCAAAAGTGCCCCAATTTCTGCTTTAAAGTTTAGGAACTATCCCAAAATATATCACTAAGGTGACAGAAGTTGATTTCGAAGCATAATTTTTGAATAGGAGCTTCAACCGTTTTCTGGCATATGAGAAATTCCCTAAGCCCCGGACCTGTCGATTTTGGTCAAAAATGAAAATTTCAAAAGTGCCCCAATTTCTGCTTTAAGGTTTAGGTACTATCCCAAAATGTATCACTAAGGTGACAGAAGTTGATTTCAGAGCATCATTTTTGAACAGGAGCTTCAACCGTTTTGTGGCATATGAGAAATTCCCTAGGCCCGGACCTGTCGATTTTGGTCAAAAATTAAAATTTCAAAAGTGCCCCAATTTCTGCTTTCATTTTTAGGTACTATCCCAAAATGTATCACTAAGGTGGCAGAAGTTGATTATATGGAGCATAATTTTTGAACAGGAGATGCAACCGTTTTGTGGCATATGAGAATTACCCTAAGCAACGGACCAGTTGATTTTGGTCAAAAATGACAATTTCAAAAGAGCCCCAATTACTGCTTTTAAGTTTAGGAACTATCCCAAAATGTATCACTAAGGTGACAGAAGTTGATTTCGGAGCATAATTTTTGAACAGGAGCTTCAACCGTTTTGTGGCGTATGAGAAATTCCCTAAGCCCCGGACCTGTCGATTTTGGTCAAAAATGAAAATTTCAAAAGTGCCCCAATTTCTGCTTTAAACTTTAGGTACTATCCCAAAATGTATCACTAAGGTGACAGAAGTTGATTTTGGAGCATAATTTTTGAACAGGAGCTTCAACCGTTTTGTGGCGTATGAGAAATTCCCTAAACCCCGGACCTGTCAATTTTGGTCAAAAATGAAAATTTCAAAAGTGCCCCAATTTCTGCTTTAATTTTTAGGTACTATCCCAAAATGTATCACTAAGGTGACAGAAGTTGATTTTGGAGCATAATTTTGGAACAGGAGCTTCAATATTTTTGTGGCATATGAGAAATTCCCTAAACCCCGGAGCTGTCGATTTTGGTCAAAAATGAAAATTTCAGTAGTGCCCCAATTTCTGCTTTAATTTTTAGGTACTATCCCAAAATGTATCACTAAGGTGACAGAAGTTGATTATGGAGCATAATTTTTGAACTGGAGCTTCAACCGTTTTGTGGCATATGAGAAATTCCCTAAGCCCCGGACCTGTCGATTTTGGTCTAAAATGAAAATTTCAAAAGTGCCCCAATTTCTGTTTTCAACTTTAGGTAATATCCCAAAATGTATCAGTAAGGTGACAGAAGTTGATTTCGGAGCATAATTTTTGAACAGGAGCTTCAACCGTTTTGTGGCATATGAGAAATTCCCTAAGCCCTGGACCTGTCGATTTTGGTCAAAAATGAAAATTTCAAAAGTGCCCCAATTTCTGCTTTAAAGTTTAGGAACTATCCCAAAATATATCACTAAGGTGACAGAAGTTGATTTCGAAGCATAATTTTTGAACAGGAGCTTCAACCGTTTTGTGGCATATGAGAAATTCCCTAGGCACCGGACCTGTCGATTTTGGTCAAAAATGAAAATTTCAAAAGTGCCCCAATTTCTGCTTTAAGGTTTAGGTACTATCCAAAAATGTATCACTAAGGTGACAGAAGTTGATTTCAGAGCATAATTTTTGAACAGGAGCTTCAACCGTTTTGTGGCATATGAGAAATTCCCTAAGCCCCGGACCTGTCGATTTTTGTCAAAAATGAAAATTTCAAAAGTGCCCCAATTTCTGCTTTAAAGTTTAGGTACTATCCCAAAATGTATCACTAAGGTGACAGAAGTTGATTTCGGAGCATAATTTTTGAACAGTAGCTTCAACCGTTTTGTGGCATATGAGAAATTCCCTAAGCCCCGGACCTTTCGATTTTGGTCAAAAATGAAAATTTCAAAAGTGCCCCAATTTCTGCTTTAAGGTTTAGGTACTATCCGAAAATGTATCACTAAGGTGACAGAAGTTGATTTCAGAGCATAATTTTTGAACAGTAGCTTCAACCGTTTTGTGGCATATGAGAAATTCCCTAAGCCCCGGACCTGTCGATTTTGGTCAAAAATGAAAATTTCAGTAGTGCCCCAATTTCTGCTTTAATTTTTAGGTACTATCCCAAAATGTATCACTAAGGTGACAGAAGTTGATTATGGAGCATAATTTTTGAACTGGAGCTTCAACCGTTTTGTGGCATATGAGAAATTCCCTAAGCCACGGACCTGTTGATTTTGGTCAAAAATGACAATTTCAAAAGAGCCCCAATTACTGCTTTTAAGTTTAGGAACTATCCCAAAATGTATCACTAAGGTGACAGAAGTTGATTTCGGAGCATAATTTTTGAACAGGAGCTTCAACCGTTTTGTGGCGTATGAGAAATTCCCTAAGCCCCGGACCTGTCGATTTTGGTCAAAAATGAAAATTTCAAAAGTGCCCCAATTTCTGCTTTAAAGTTTAGGTACTATCCCAAAATGTATCACTAAGGTGACAGAAGTTGATTTCGAAGCATCATTTTTGAACAGTAGCTTCAACCGTTTTGTGACATATGAGAAATTCCCTAAGCCCCGGACCTGTCGATTTTGGTCAAAAATTAAAATTTCAAAAGTGTCCCAATTTCTGCTTTAATTTTTAGGTACTATCCCAAAATGTATCACTAAGGAGACAGAAGTTGATTATGGAGCATCATTTTTGAACAGGAGCTTCAACCACTTTGTGGCATATGAGAAATTCCCTAAGCCCCGGACCTGTCGATTTTGGTCAAAAATGAAAATTTCAAAAGTGCCCCAATTTCTGCTTTAAAGTTTAGGTACTATCCCAAAATGTATCACTAAGGTGACAGAAGTTGATTTCGGAGCAGAATTTTTGAACAGTAGCTTCAACCGTTTTGTGACATATGAGAAATTCCCTAAGCCCCGGACCTGTCGATTTTGGTCAAAAATGAAAATTTCAGAAGTGCCCCAATTTCTGCTTTAAAGTTTAGGAACTATCCCAAAATATATCACTAAGGTGACAGAAGTTGATTTCGAAGCATAATTTTTGAACAGGAGCTTCAACCGTTTTGTGGCATATGAGAAATTCCCTAGGCACCGGACCTGTCGATTTTGGTCAAAAATGAAAATTTCAAAAGTGCCCCAATTTCTGCTTTAAGGTTTAGGTACTATTCAAAAATGTATCACTAAGGTGACAGAAGTTGATTTCAGAGCATAATTTTTGAACAGGAGCTTCAACCGTTTTGTGGCATATGAGAAATTCCCTAAGCCCCGGACCTGTCGATTTTTGTCAAAAATGAAAATTTCAAAAGTGCGCCAATTTCTGCTTTAAAGTTTAGGTACTATCCCAAAATGTATCACTAAGGTGACAGAAGTTGATTTCGGAGCATAATTTTGGAACAGGAGCTTCAACCGTTTTGTGGCATATGAGAAATTCCCTAAGCCCCGGACCTTTCAATTTTGGTCAAAAATGAAAATTTCAAAAGTGTCCCAATTTCTGCTTTAAGGTTTAGGTACTATCCCAAAATGTATCACTAAGGTGACAGAAGTTGATTTCAGAGCATCATTTTTGAACAGGAGCTTCAACCGTTTTGTGGCATATGAGAAATTCCCTAGGCCCCGGACCTGTCGATTTTGGTCAAAAATTAAAATTTCAAAATTGCCCCAATTTCTGCTTTCATTTTTAGGTACTATCCCAAAATGTATCACTAAGGTGGCAGAAGTTGATTATATGGAGCATAATTTTTGAACAGGAGATGCAACCGTTTTGTGGCATATGAGAATTTCCCTAAGCAACGGACCAGTTGATTTTGGTCAAAAATGAAAATTTCAAAAGTGCCCCAATTTCTGCTTTAAACTTTAGGTACTATCCCAAAATGTATCACTAAGGTGACAGAAGTTGATTTTGGAGCATAATTTTTGAACAGGAGCTTCAACCGTTTTGTGGCGTATGAGAAATTCCCTAAACCCCGGACCTGTCAATTTTGGTCAAAAATGAAAATTTCAAAAGTGCCCCAATTTCTGCTTTAATTTTTAGGTACTATCCCAAAATGTATCACTAAGGTGACAGAAGTTGATTTTGGAGCATAATTTTTGAACAGGAGCTTCAATATTTTTGTGGCATATGAGAAATTCCCTAAACCCCGGAGCTGTCAATTTTGGTCAAAAATGAAAATTTCAGTAGTGCCCCAATTTCTGCTTTAATTTTTAGGTACTATCCCAAAATGTATCACTAAGGTGACAGAAGTTGATTATGGAGCATAATTTTTGAACTGGAGCTTCAACCGTTTTGTGGCATATGAGAAATTCCCTAAGCCCCGGACCTGTCGATTTTGGTCTAAAATGAAAATTTCAAAAGTGCCCCAATTTCTGTTTTCAACTTTAGGTAATATCCCAAAATGTATCAGTAAGGTGACAGAAGTTGATTTCGGAGCATAATTTTTGAACAGGAGCTTCAACCGTTTTGTGGCATATGAGAAATTCCCTAAGCCCCGGACCTGTCGATTTTGGTCAAAAATGAAAATTTCAAAAGTGCCCCAATTTCTGCTTTAAAGTTTAGGAACTATCCCAAAATATATCACTAAGGTGACAGAAGTTGATTTCGAAGCATAATTTTTGAACAGGAGCTTCAACCGTTTTGTGGCATATGAGAAATTCCCTAGGCACCGGACCTGTCGATTTTGGTCAAAAATGAAAATTTCAAAAGTGCCCCAATTTCTGCTTTAAGGTTTAGGTACTATCCCAAAATGTATCACTAAGGTGACAGAAGTTGATTTCAGAGCATAATTTTTGAACAGTAGCTTCAACCGTTTTGTGGCATATGAGAAATTCCCTAAGCCCCGGACCTGTCGATTTTGGTCAAAAATGAAAATGTCAAAAGTGCCCCAATTTCTGCTTTAAACTTTAGGTACTATCGCATAATGTATCACTAAGGTGACAGAAGTTGTTTTCGGACCATAATTTTTGACCATAGCTTCAACCGTTTTGTGGCATATGAGAAATTCCCTAAGCCCCGGACCTACATATTTTGGTCAAAAATGAAAATTTCAAAAGTGCCCCAATTTCTGCTTTAATTTTTAGGTACTATCCCAAAATGTATCACTATGGTGACAGAAGTTGATTATGGAGCATAATTTTTGAACAGGAGCTTCAACCGTTTTGTGGCATATGAGAAATTCCCTAGGCCCCGGACCTGTCGATTTTGGTCAAAAATTAAAATTTCAAAAGTGCCCCAATTTCTGCTTTCATTTTTAGGTACTATCCCAAAATGTATCACTAAGGTGGCAGAAGTTGATTATATGGAGCATAATTTTTGAACAGGAGATGCAACCGTTTTGTGGCATATGAGAATTTCCCTAAGCCACGGACCAGTCGATTTTGGTCAAAAATGAAAATTTCAAAAGTGCCCCAATTTCTGCTTTAAACTTTAGGTACTATCCCAAAATGTATCACTAAGGTGACAGAAGTTGATTTTGGAGCATAATTTTTGAACAGGAGCTTCAACCGTTTTGTGGCGTATGAGAAATTCCCTAAACCCCGGACCTGTCAATTTTGGTCAAAAATTAAAATTTCAAAAGTGCCCCAATTTCTGCTTTAATTTTTAGGTACTATCCCAAAATGTATCACTAAGGAGACAGAAGTTGATTATGGAGCATAATTTTTGAACAGGAGCTTCAACCACTTTGTGGCATATGAGAAATTCCCTAAGCCCCGGACCTGTCGATTTTGGTCAAAAATGAAAATTTCAAAAGTGCCCCAATTTCTGCTTTAAAGTTTAGGTACTATCCCAAAATGTATCACTAAGGTGACAGAAGTTGATTTCAGAGCATAATTTTTGAACAGTAGCTTCAACCGTTTTGTGGCATATGAGAAATTCCCTAAGCCCCGTACCTGTCGATTTTGGTCAAAAATGAAAATTTCAAAAGTGCCCCAATTTCTTCTTTAAAGTTTAGGTACTATCCCAAAATGTATCACTAAGGTGACAGAAGTTGATTTCGGAGCACAATTTTTGAACAGTAGCTTCAACCGATTTGTGGCATATATGAAATTCCATAAGCCCCGGACCTGTCGATTTTGGTCAAAAATTAAAATTTCAAAAGTGTCCCAATTTCTGCTTTAATTTTTAGGTACTATCCCAAAATGTATCAGTAAGGAGACAGAAGTTGATTATGGAGCATAATTTTTGAACAGGAGCTTCAACCACTTTGTGGCATATGAGAAATTCCCTAAGCCCCGGACCTGTCTATTTTGGTCAAAAATGAAAATTTCAAAAGTGCCCCAATTTCTGCTTTAAAGTTTAGGTACTATCCCAAAATGTATCACTAAGGTGACAGAAGTTGATTTCGGAGCATAATTTTTGAACAGTAGCTTCAACCGTTTTGTGGCATATGAGAAATTCCCTAAGCCCCGGACCTGTCGATTTTGGTCAAAAATGAAAATTTCAAAAGTGCCCCAATTTCTGCTTTAAAGTTTAGGAACTATCCCAAAATATATCACTAAGGTGACAGAAGTTGATTTCGAAGCATAATTTTTGAACAGGAGCTTCAACCGTTTTGTGGCATATGAGAAATTCCCTAAGCCCCGGACCTGTCGATTTTGGTCAAAAATGAAAATTTCAAAAGTGCCCCAATTTCTGCTTTAAGGTTTAGGTACTATCCCAAAATGTATCACTAAGGTGACAGAAGTTGATTTCAGAGCATAATTTTTGAACAGGAGCTTCAACCGTTTTGTGGCATATGAGAAATTCCCTAGGCCCCGGACCTGTCGATTTTGGTCAAAAATTAAAATTTCAAAAGTGCCCCAATTTCTGCTTTCATTTTTAGGTACTATCCCAAAATGTATCACTAAGGTGGCAGAAGTTGATTATATGGAGCATAATTTTTGAACAGGAGATGCAACCGTTTTGTGGCATATGAGAATTTCCCTAAGCCACGGACCAGTTGATTTTGGTCAAAAATTAAAATTTCAAAAGTGCCCCAATTTCTGCTTTAAACTTTAGGTACTATCCCAAAATGTATCACTAAGGTGACAGAAGTTGATTTTGGAGCATAATTTTTGAACAGGAGCTTCAACCGTTTTGTGGCGTATGAGAAATTCCCTAAACCCCGGACCTGTCAATTTTGGTCAAAAATTAAAATTTCAAAAGTGCCCCAATTTCTGCTTTAATTTTTAGGTACTATCCCAAAATGTATCACTAAGGTGACAGAAGTTGATTTTGGAGCATAATTTTGGAACAGGAGCTTCAATATTTTTGTGGCATATGAGAAATTCCCTAAACCCCGGAGCTGTCGATTTTGGTCAAAAATGAAAATTTCAGTAGTGCCCCAATTTCTGCTTTAATTTTTAGGTACTATCCCAAAATGTATCACTAAGGTGACAGAAGTTGATTATGGAGCATAATTTTTGAACTGGAGCTTCAACCGTTTTGTGGCATATGAGAAATTCCCTAAGCCCCGGACCTGTCGATTTTGGTCTAAAATGAAAATTTCAAAAGTGCCCCAATTTCTGTTTTCAACTTTAGGTAATATCCCAAAATGTATCAGTAAGGTGACAGAAGTTGATTTCGGAGCATAATTTTTGAACAGGAGCTTCAACCGTTTTGTGGCATATGAGAAATTCCCTAAGCCCTGGACCTGTCGATTTTGGTCAAAAATGATAATTTCAAAAGTGTCCCAATTTCTGCTTTAATTTTTAGGTAATATCCCAAAATGTATCACTAAGGTGACAGAAGTTGATTTCGGAGCATAATTTTTGAGCAGGAGCTTCAACCGTTTTGTGGCATATGAGAAATTCCCTAAGCCCCGGACCTGTCGATTTTGGTCAAAAATGAAAATTTCAGTAGTGCCCCAATTTCTGCTTTAATGTTTAGGTACTATCCCAAAATGTATCACTAAGGTGACAGAAGTTGATTATGGAGCATAATTTTTGAACTGGAGCTTCAACCGTTTTGTGGCATATGAGAAATTCCCTAAGCCACGGACCTGTTGATTTTGGTCAAAAATGACAATTTCAAAAGAGCCCCAATTACTGCTTTTAAGTTTAGGAACTATCCCAAAATGTATCACTAAGGTGACAGAAGTTGATTTCGGAGCATAATTTTTGAACAGGAGCTTCAACCGTTTTGTGGCGTATGAGAAATTCCCTAAGCCCCGGACCTGTCGATTTTGGTCAAAAATGAAAATTTCAAAAGTGCCCCAATTTCTGCTTTAAAGTTTAGGTACTATCCCAAAATGTATCACTAAGGTGACAGAAGTTGATTTCGAAGCATCATTTTTGAACAGTAGCTTCAACCGTTTTGTGGCATATGAGAAATTCCCTAAGTCCGGACCTATAGATTTTGGTCTAAAATGAAAATTTTAAAAGTGCCCCAATTTTTGATTTAAACTTTAGGTACTATCCCATAATGTATCACTAAGGTGACAGAAATTGATTTCGAAGCAAAATTTTTGAACAGGAGCTTCAACCGTTTTGTGGCATATGAGAAATTCCCTAGGCACCGGACCTGTCGATTTTGGTCAAAAATGAAAATTTCAGTAGTGCCCCAATTTCTGCTTTAAAGTTTAGGTACTATCCCAAAATGTATCACTAAGGTGACAGAAGTTGATTTCGGAGCATAATTTTTGAACAGTAGCTTCAACCGTTTTGTGACATATGAGAAATTCCCTAAGCCCCGGACCTGTCGATTTTGGTCAAAAATGAAAATTTCAAAAGTGCCCCAATTTCTGCTTTAAAGTTTAGGAACTATCCCAAAATATATCACTAAGGTGACAGAAGTTGATTTCGAAGCATAATTTTTGAACAGGAGCTTCAACTGTTTTGTGGCATATGAGAAATTCCCTAGGCACCGGACTTGTCGATTTTGGTCAAAAATGAAAATTTCAAAAGTGCCCCAATTTCTGCTTTAAGGTTTAGGTACTATCCAAAAATGTATCACTAAGGTGACAGAAGTTGATTTCAGAGCATAATTTTTGAACAGGAGCTTCAACCGTTTTGTGGCATATGAGAAATTCCCTAAGCCCTGGACCTGTCGATTTTTGTCAAAAATGAAAATTTCAAAAGTGCGCCAATTTCTGCTTTAAAGTTTAGGTACTATCCCAAAATGTATCACTAAGGTGACAGAAGTTGATTTCGGAGCATAATTTTGGAACAGGAGCTTCAACCGTTTTGTGGCATATGAGAAATTCCCTAAGCCCCGGACCTTTCAATTTTGGTCAAAAATGAAAATTTCAAAAGTGTCCCAATTTCTGCTTTAAGGTTTAGGTACTATCCCAAAATGTATCACTAAGGTGACAGAAGTTGATTTCAGAGCATAATTTTTGAACAGTAGCTTCAACCGTTTTGTGGCATATGAGAAATTCCCTAAGCCCCGGACCTGTCGATTTTGGTCAAAAATGAAAATTTCAAAAGTGCCCCAATTTCTGCTTTAAACTTTAGGTACTATCCCATAATGTATCACTAAGGTGACAGAAGTTGTTTTCGGACCATAATTTTTGAACAGTAGCTTCAACCGTTTTGTGGCATATGAGAAATTCCCTAAGCCCCGGACCTATAGATTTTGGTCAAAAATTAAAATTTCAAAAGTGTCCCAATTTCTGCTTTAATTTTTAGGTACTATCCCAAAATGTATCACTAAGGAGACAGAAGTTGATTATGGAGCATAATTTTTGAACAGGAGCTTCAACCGTTTTGTGGCATATGAGAAATTCCCTAGGCCCCGGACCTGTCGATTTTGGTCAAAAATTAAAATTTCAAAAGTGCCCCAATTTCTGCTTTAAAGTTTAGGTACTATCCCAAAATGTATCACTAAGGTGACAGAAGTTGATTTCGGAGCATAATTTTTGAACAGTAGCTTCAACCGTTTTGTGGCATATGAGAAATTCCCTAAGCCCCGGACCTGTCGATTTTGGTCAAAAATGAAAATTTCAAAAGTGCCCCAATTTCTGCTTTAAAGTTTAGGAACTATCCCAAAATATATCACTAAGGTGACAGAAGTTGATTTCGAAGCATAATTTTTGAACAGGAGCTTCAACCGTTTTGTGGCATATGAGAAATTCCCTAAGCCCTGGACCTGTCGATTTTGGTCAAAAATGAAAATTTCAAAAGTGCCCCAATTTCTGCTTTAAGGTTTAGGTACTATCCCAAAATGTATCACTAAGGTGACAGAAGTTGATTTCAGAGCATAATTTTTGAACAGGAGCTTCAACCGTTTTGTGGCATATGAGAAATTCCCTAGGCCCCGGACCTGTCGATTTTGGTCAAAAATTAAAATTTCAAAAGTGCCCCAATTTCTGCTTTCATTTTTAGGTACTATCCCAAAATGTATCACTAAGGTGGCAGAAGTTGATTATATGGAGCATAATTTTTGAACAGGAGATGAAACCGTTTTGTGGCATATGAGAATTTCCCTAAGCCACGGACCAGTTGATTTTGGTCAAAAATGAAAATGTCAAAAGTGCCCCAATTTCTGCTTTAATTTTTAGGTACTATCCCAAAATGTATCACTAAGGTGACAGAAGTTGATTTTGGAGCATAATTTTTGAACAGGAGCTTCAACCGTTTTGTGGCGTATGAGAAATTCCCTAAACCCCGGACCTGTCAATTTTGGTCAAAAATTAAAATTTCAAAAGTGCCCCAATTTCTGCTTTAATTTTTAGGTACTATCCCAAAATGTATCACTAAGGTGACAGAAGTTGATTTTGGAGCATAATTTTGGAACAGGAGCTTCAATCGTTTTGTGGCATATGAGAAATTCCCTAAACCCTGAAGCTGTCGATTTTGGTCAAAAATGAAAATTTCAGTAGTGCCCCAATTTCTGCTTTAATTTTTAGGTACTATCCCAAAATGTATCACTAAGGTGACAGAAGTTGATTATGGAGCATAATTTTTGAACTGGAGCTTCAACCGTTTTGTGGCATATGAGAAATTCCCTAAGCCCCGGACCTGTCGATTTTGGTCTAAAATGAAAATTTCAAAAGTGCCCCAATTTCTGTTTTAAACTTTAGGTAATATCCCAAAATGTATCAGTAAGGTGACAGAAGTTGATTTCGGAGCTTAATTTTTGAACAGGAGCTTCAACCGTTTTGTGGCATATGAGAAATTCCCTAAGCCCTGGACCTGTCGATTTTGGTCAAAAATGATAATTTCAAAAGTGTCCCAATTTCTGCTTTAATTTTTAGGTAATATCCCAAAATGTATCACTAAGGAGACAGAAGTTGATTATGGAGCATAATTTTTGAACAGGAGCTTAAACCACTTTGTGGCATATGAGAAATTCCCTAAGCCCCGGACCTGTCGATTTTGGTCAAAAATGAAAATTTCAAAAGTGCCCCAATTTCTGCTTTAAACTTTAGGTACTATCCCATAATGTATCACTAAGGTGACAGAAGTTGTTTTCGGACCATAATTTTTGAACAGTAGCTTCAACCGTTTTGTGGCATATGAGAAATTCCCTAAGCCCCGGACCTATAGATTTTGGTCAAAAATTAAAATTTCAAAAGTGCCCCAATTTCTGCTTTAATTTTTAGGTACTATCCCAAAATGTATCACTAAGGAGACAGAAGTTGATTATGGAGCATAATTTTTGAACAGGAGCTTCAACCGTTTTGTGGCATATGAGAAATTCCCTAGGCCCCGGACCTGTCGATTTTGGTCAAAAATTAAAATTTCAAAAGTGCCCCAATTTCTGCTTTAAAGTTTAGGTACTATCCCAAAATGTATCACTAAGGTGACAGAAGTTGATTTCGGAGCATAATTTTTGAACAGTAGCTTCAACCGTTTTGTGGCATATGAGAAATTCCCTAAGCCCCGGACCTGTCGATTTTGGTCAAAAATGAAAATTTCAAAAGTGCCCCAATTTCTGCTTTAAAGTTTAGGAACTATCCCAAAATATATCACTAAGGTGACAGAAGTTGATTTCGAAGCATAATTTTTGAACAGGAGCTTCAACCGTTTTGTGGCATATGAGAAATTCCCTAAGCCCTGGACCTGTCGATTTTGGTCAAAAATGAAAATTTCAAAAGTGCCCCAATTTCTGCTTTAAAGTTTAGGTACTATCCCAAAATGTATCACTAAGGTGACAGAAGTTGATTTCAGAGCATAATTTTTGAACAGGAGCTTCAACCGTTTTGTGGCATATGAGAAATTCCCTAGGCCCCGGACCTGTCGATTTTGGTCAAAAATTAAAATTTCAAAAGTGCCCCAATTTCTGCTTTCATTTTTAGGTACTATCCCAAAATGTATCACTAAGGTGGCAGAAGTTGATTATATGGAGCATAATTTTTGAACAGGAGATGCAACCGTTTTGTGGCATATGAGAAATTCCCTAAGCCACGGACCTGTTGATTTTGGTCAAAAATGACAATTTCAAAAGAGCCCCAATTACTGCTTTAAAGTTTAGGTACTATCCCAAAATGTATCACTAAGGTGACAGAAGTTGATTTCGGAGCATAATTTTTGAACAGTAGCTTCAACCGTTTTGTGGCATATGAGAAATTCCCTAAGCCCCGGACCTATAGATTTTGGTCTAAAATGAAAATTTTAAAAGTGCCCCAATTTTTGATTTAAACTTTAGGTACTATCCCATAATGTATCACTAAGGTGACAGAAATTGATTTCGGAGCATAATTTTTGAACAGTAGCTTCAACCGTTTTGTGGCATATGAGAAATTCCCTAAGCCCCGGACCTGTCGATTTTGGTCAAAAATTAAAATTTCAAAAGTGTCCCAATTTCTGCTTTAATTTTTAGGTACTATCCCAAAATGTATCACTAAGGAGACAGAAGTTGATTATGGAGCATAATTTTTGAACAGGAGCTTAAACCACTTTGTGGCATATGAGAAATTCCCTAAGCCCCGGACCTGTCGATTTTGGTCAAAAATGAAAATTTCAAAAGTGCCCCAATTTCTGCTTTAAAGTTTAGGTACTATCCCAAAATGTATCACTAAGGTGACAGTA
This sequence comes from Pseudophryne corroboree, assembly GCF_028390025.1. Classification (NCBI taxonomy): domain Eukaryota; kingdom Metazoa; phylum Chordata; class Amphibia; order Anura; family Myobatrachidae; genus Pseudophryne; species Pseudophryne corroboree. Next base: position 107,965 of record NW_026967905.1, on the reverse strand, counting down.
GTTGATTTCGAAGCATAATTTTTGAACAGGAGCTTCAACCGTTTTGTGGCATATGAGAAATTCCCTAGGCCCCGGACCTGTCGATTTTGGTCAAAAATGAAAATTTCAAAAGTGCCCCAATTTCTGCTTTAAGGTTTAGGTACTATCCCAAAATGTATCACTAAGGTGACAGAAGTTGATTTCAGAGCATAATTTTTGAACAGGAGCTTCAACCGTTTTGTGGCATATGAGAAATTCCCTAAGCCCCGGAACTGTCGATTTTGGTCAAAAATGAAAATTTCAAAAGTGCCCCAATTTCTGCTTTAAAGTTTAGGTACTATCCCAAAATGTATCACTAAGGTGACAGAAGTTGATTTCGGAGCATAATTTTTGAACAGTAGCTTCAACCGTTTTGTGGCATATGAGAAATTCCCTAAGCCCCGGACCTTTCGATTTTGGTCAAAAATGAAAATTTCAAAAGTGCCCCAATTTCTGCTTTAAGGTTTAGATACTATCCCAAAATGTATCACTAAGGTGACAGAAGTTGATTTCAGAGCATAATTTTTGAACAGTAGCTTCAACCGTTTTGTGGCATATGAGAAATTCCCTAAGCCCCGGACCTTTCGATTTTGGTCAAAAATGAAAATTTCAAAAGTGCCCCAATTTCTGCTTTAAAGTTTAGGTACTATCCCAAAATGTATCACTAAGGTGACAGAAGTTGATTTCGGAGCATAATTTTTGAGCAGGAGCTTCAACCGTTTTGTGGCATATGAGAAATTCCCTAAGCCCCGGACCTGTCGATTTTGGTCAAAAATGAAAATTTCAGTAGTGCCCCAATTTCTGCTTTAATTTTTAGGTACTATCCCAAAATGTATCACTAAGGTGACAGAAGTTGATTATGGAGCATAATTTTTGAACTGGAGCTTCAACCATTTTGTGGCATATGAGAAATTCCCTAAGCCACGGACCTGTTGATTTTGGTCAAAAATGACAATTTCAAAAGAGCCCCAATTACTGCTTTTAAGTTTAGGAACTATCCCAAAATGTATCACTAAGGTGACAGAAGTTGATTTCGGAGCATAATTTTTGAACAGGAGCTTCAACCGTTTTGTGGCGTATGAGAAATTCCCTAAGCCCCGGACCTGTCGATTTTGGTCAAAAATGAAAATTTCAAAAGTGCCCCAATTTCTGCTTTAAAGTTTAGGTACTATCCCAAAATGTATCACTAAGGTGACAGAAGTTGATTTCGAAGCATCATTTTTGAACAGTAGCTTCAACCGTTTTGTGGCATATGAGAAATTCCCTAAGTCCGGACCTATAGATTTTGGTCTAAAATGAAAATTTTAAAAGTGCCCCAATTTTTGATTTAAACTTTAGGTACTATCCCATAATGTATCACTAAGGTGACAGAAATTGATTTCGGAGCATAATTTTTGAACAATAGCTTCAACCGTTTTGTGGCATATGAGAAATTCCCTAAGCCCCGGACCTGTCGATTTTGGTCAAAAATTAAAATTTCAAAAATGTCCCAATTTCTGCTTTAATTTTTAGGTACTATCCCAAAATGTATCACTAAGGAGACAGAAGTTGATTATGGAGCATCATTTTTGAACAGTAGCTTCAACCACTTTGTGGCATATGAGAAATTCCCTAAGCCCCGGACCTGTCGATTTTGGTCAAAAATGAAAATTTCAAAAGTGCCCCAATTTCTGCTTTAAAGTTTAGGTACTATCCCAAAATGTATCACTAAGGTGACAGAAGTTGATTTCGGAGCATAATTTTTGAACAGTAGCTTCAACCGTTTTGTGACATATGAGAAATTCCCTAAGCCCCGGACCTGTCGATTTTGGTCAAAAATGAAAATTTCAAAAGTGCCCCAATTTCTGCTTTAAACTTTAGGTACTATCCCATAATGTATCACTAAGGTGACAGAAGTTGTTTTCGGACCATAATTTTTGAACAGTAGCTTCAACCGTTTTGTGGCATATGAGAAATTCCCTAAGCCCCGGACCTATAGATTTTGGTCAAAAATTAAAATTTCAAAAGTGCCCCAATTTCTGCTTTAATTTTTAGGTACTATCCCAAAATGTATCACTAAGGAGACAGAAGTTGATTATGGAGCATAATTTTTGAACATGAGCTTCAACCGTTTTGTGGCATATGAGAAATTCCCTAGGCCCCGGACCTGTCGATTTTGGTCAAAAATTAAAATTTCAAAAGTGCCCCAATTTCTGCTTTAAAGTTTAGGTACTATCCCAAAATGTATCACTAAGGTGACAGAAGTTGATTTCGGAGCATCATTTTTGAACAGTAGCTTCAACCGTTTTGTGGCATATGAGAAATTCCCTAAGCCCCGGACCTGTCGATTTTGGTCAAAAATGAAAATTTCAAAAGTGCCCCAATTTCTGCTTTAAAGTTTAGGAACTATCCCAAAATATATCACTAAGGTGACAGAAGTTGATTTCGAAGCATAATTTTTGAACAGGAGCTTCAACCGTTTTGTGGCATATGAGAAATTCCCTAAGCCCCGGACCTGTCGATTTTGGTCAAAAATGAAAATTTCAAAAGTGCCCCAATTTCTGCTTTAAGGTTTAGGTACTATCCCAAAATATATCACTAAGGTGACAGAAGTTGATTTCAGAGCATAATTTTTGAACAGGAGCTTCAACCGTTTTGTGGCATATGAGAAATTCCCTAGGCCCCGGACCTGTCGATTTTGGTCAAAAATTAAAATTTCAAAAGTGCCCCAATTTCTGCTTTCATTTTTAGGTACTATCCCAAAATGTATCACTAAGGTGGCAGAAGTTGATTATATGGAGCATAATTTTTGAACAGGAGATGCAACCGTTTTGTGGCATATGAGAATTTCCCTAAGCCACGGACCAGTTGATTTTGGTCAAAAATGAAAATGTCAAAAGTGCCCCAATTTCTGCTTTAATTTTTAGGTACTATCCCAAAATGTATCACTAAGGTGACAGAAGTTGATTTTGGAGCATAATTTTGGAACAGGAGCTTCAATCGTTTTGTGGCATATGAGAAATTCCCTAAACCCTGAAGCTGTCAATTTTGGTCAAAAATGAAAATTTCAGTAGTGCCCCAATTTCTGCTTTAATTTTTAGGTACTATCCCAAAATGTATCACTAAGGTGACAGAAGTTGATTATGGAGCATAATTTTTGAACTGGAGCTTCAACCGTTTTGTGGCATATGAGAAATTCCCTAAGCCCCGGACCTGTCGATTTTGGTCTAAAATGAAAATTTCAAAAGTGCCCCAATTTCTGTTTTAAACTTTAGGTAATATCCCAAAATGTATCAGTAAGGTGACAGAAGTTGATTTCGGAGCTTAATTTTAGAACTGGAGCTTCAACCGTTTTGTGGCATATGAGAAATTCCCTAAGCCCTGGACCTGTCGATTTTGGTCAAAAATGATAATTTCAAAAGTGTCCCAATTTCTGCTTTAATTTTTAGGTAATATCCCAAAATGTATCACTAAGGTGACAGAAGTTGATTATGGAGCATAATTTTTGAACTGGAGCTTCAACCGTTTTGTGGCATATGAGAAATTCCCTAAGCCACGGACCTGTTGATTTTGGTCAAAAATGACAATTTCAAAAGAGCCCCAATTACTGCTTTTAAGTTTAGGAACTATCCCAAAATGTATCACTAAGGTGACAGAAGTTGATTTCGGAGCATAATTTTTGAACAGGAGCTTCAACCGTTTTGTGGCGTATGAGAAATTCCCTAAGCCCCGGACCTGTCGATTTTGGTCAAAAATGAAAATTTCAAAAGTGCCCCAATTTCTGCTTTAAAGTTTAGGTACTATCCCAAAATGTATCACTAAGGTGACAGAAGTTGATTTCGGAGCATCATTTTTGAACAGTAGCTTCAACCGTTTTGTGGCATATGAGAAATTCCCTAAGCCCGGACCTATAGATTTTGGTCTAAAATGAAAATTTTAAAAGTGCCCCAATTTTTGATTTAAACTTTAGGTACTATCCCATAATGTATCACTAAGGTGACAGAAATTGATTTCGGAGCATAATTTTTGAACAGTAGCTTCAACCGTTTTGTGGCATATGAGAAATTCCCTAAGCCCCGGACCTGTCGATTTTGGTCAAAAATTAAAATTTCAAAAGTGTCCCAATTTCTGCTTTAATTTTTAGGTACTATCCCAAAATGTATCACTAAGGAGACAGAAGTTGATTATGGAGCATAATTTTTGAACAGGAGCTTCAACCACTTTGTGGCATATGAGAAATTCCCTAAGCCCCGGACCTGTCGATTTTGGTCAAAAATGAAAATTTCAAAAGTGCCCCAATTTCTGCTTTAAAGTTTAGGTACTATCCCAAAATGTATCACTAAGGTGACAGAAGTTGATTTCGGAGCATAATTTTTGAACAGTAGCTTCAACCGTTTTGTGGCATATGAGAAATTCCCTAAGCCCCGGACCTTTCGATTTTGGTCAAAAATGAAAATTTCAAAAGTGCCCCAATTTCTGCTTTAAGGTTTAGGTACTATCCCAAAATGTATCACTAAGGTGACAGAAGTTGATTTCAGAGCATAATTTTTGAACAGTAGCTTCAACCGTTTTGTGGCATATGAGAAATTCCCTAAGCCCCGGACCTGTCGATTTTGGTCAAAAATGAAAATTTCAAAAGTGCCCCAATTTCTGCTTTAAAGTTTAGGTACTATCCCAAAATGTATCACTAAGGTGACAGAAGTTGATTTCGGAGCATAATTTTGGAACAGGAGCTTCAATCGTTTTGTGGCATATGAGAAATTCCCTAAACCCCGGACCTGTCGATTTTGGTCAAAAATGAAAATTTCAGTAGTGCCCCAATTTCTGCTTTAATTTTTAGGTACTATCCCAAAATGTATCACAAAGGTGACAGAAGTTGATTTCGGAGCACAATTTTTGAACAGTAGCTTCAACCGTTTTGTGGCATATATGAAATTCCCTAAGCCCCGGACCTGTCTATTTTGGTCAAAAATTAAAATTTCAAAAGTCCCCCATTTTCTTCTTTAAAGTTTAGGTACTATCCCAAAATGTATCACTAAGGTGACAGAAGTTGATTTCGGAGCACAATTTTTGAACAGTAGCTTCAACCGTTTTGTGGCATATATGAAATTCCCTAAGCCCCGGACCTGTCGATTTTGGTCAAAAATTAAAATTTCAAAAGTGTCCCAATTTCTGCTTTAATTTTTAGGTACTATCCCAAAATGTATCACTAAGGAGACAGAAGTTGATTATGGAGCATAATTTTTGAACAGGAGCTTCAACCACTTTGTGGCATATGAGAAATTCCCTAAGCCCCGGACCTGTCGATTTTGGTCAAAAATGAAAATTTCAAAAGTGCCCCAATTTCTGCTTTAAAGTTTAGGTACTATCCCAAAATGTATCACTAAGGTGACAGAAGTTGATTTCAGAGCATAATTTTTGAACAGTAGCTTCAACCGTTTTGTGGCATATGAGAAATTCCCTAAGCCCTGGACCTGTCGATTTTGGTCAAAAATGAAAATTTCAAAAGTGTCCCAATTTCTGCTTTAATTTTTAGGTAATATCCCAAAATGTATCACTAAGGTGACAGAAGTTGATTATGGAGCATAATTTTTGAACTGGAGCTTCAACCGTTTTGTGGCATATGAGAAATTCCCTAAGCCACGGACCTGTTGATTTTGGTCAAAAATGACAATTTCAAAAGAGCCCCAATTACTGCTTTTAAGTTTAGGAACTATCCCAAAATGTATCACTAAGGTGACAGAAGTTGATTTCGGAGCATAATTTTTGAACAGGAGCTTCAACCGTTTTGTGGCGTATGAGAAATTCCCTAAGCCCCGGACCTGTCGATTTTGGTCAAAAATGAAAATTTCAAAAGTGCCCCAATTTCTGCTTTAAAGTTTAGGTACTATCCCAAAATGTATCACTAAGGTGACAGAAGTTGATTTCGGAGCATCATTTTTGAACAGTAGCTTCAACCGTTTTGTGGCATATGAGAAATTCCCTAAGCCCGGACCTATAGATTTTGGTCTAAAATGAAAATTTTAAAAGTGCCCCAATTTTTGATTTAAACTTTAGGTACTATCCCATAATGTATCACTAAGGTGACAGAAATTGATTTCGGAGCATAATTTTTGAACAGTAGCTTCAACCGTTTTGTGGCATATGAGAAATTCCCTAAGCCCCGGACCTGTCGATTTTGGTCAAAAATTAAAATTTCAAAAGTGTCCCAATTTCTGCTTTAATTTTTAGGTACTATCCCAAAATGTATCACTAAGGAGACAGAAGTTGATTATGGAGCATAATTTTTGAACAGGAGCTTCAACCACTTTGTGGCATATGAGAAATTCCCTAAGCCCCGGACCTGTCGATTTTGGTCAAAAATGAAAATTTCAAAAGTGCCCCAATTTCTGCTTTAAAGTTTAGGTACTATCCCAAAATGTATCACTAAGGTGACAGTAGTTGATTTCGAAGCATAATTTTTGAACAGGAGCTTCAACCGTTTTGTGGCATATGAGAAATTCCCTAGGCCCCGGACCTGTCGATTTTGGTCAAAAATGAAAATTTCAAAAGTGCCCCAATTTCTGCTTTAAGGTTTAGGTACTATCCCAAAATGTATAACTAAGGTGACAGAAGTTGATTTCAGAGCATAATTTTTGAACAGGAGCTTCAACCGTTTTGTGGCATATGAGAAATTCCCTAAGCCCCGGAACTGTCGATTTTGGTCAAAAATGAAAATTTCAAAATTGCCCCAATTTCTGCTTTAAAGTTTAGGTACTATCCCAAAATGTATCACTAAGGTGACAGAAGTTGATTTCGGAGCATAATTTTTGAACAGTAGCTTCAACCGTTTTGTGGCATATGAGAAATTCCCTAAGCCCCGGACCTTTCGATTTTGGTCAAAAATGAAAATTTCAAAAGTGCCCCAATTTCTGCTTTAAGGTTTAGGTACTATCCCAAAATGTATCACTAAGGTGACAGAAGTTGATTTCAGAGCATAATTTTTGAACAGTAGCTTCAACCGTTTTGTGGCATATGAGAAATTCCCTAAGCCCCGGACCTGTCGATTTTGGTCAAAAATGAAAATTTCAAAAGTGCCCCAATTTCTGCTTTAAAGTTTAGGTACTATCCCAAAATGTATCACTAAGGTGACAGAAGTTGATTTCGGAGCATAATTTTGGAACAGGAGCTTCAATCGTTTTGTGGCATATGAGAAATTCCCTAAACCCCGGACCTGTCGATTTTGGTCAAAAATGAAAATTTCAGTAGTGCCCCAATATCTGCTTTAATTTTTAGGTACTATCCCAAAATGTATCACTAAGGTGACAGAAGTTGATTTCGGAGCACAATTTTTGAACAGTAGCTTCAACCGTTTTGTGGCATATATGAAATTCCCTAAGCCCCGGACCTGTCTATTTTGGTCAAAAATTAAAATTTCAAAAGTGCCCCAATTTCTTCTTTAAAGTTTAGGTACTATCCCAAAATATATCACTAAGGTGACAGAAGTTGATTTCGGAGCACAAATTTTGAACAGTAGCTTCAACCGTTTTGTGGCATATATGAAATTCCCTAAGCCCCGGACCTGTCGATTTTGGTCAAAAATTAAAATTTCAAAAGTGTCCCAATTTCTGCTTTAATTTTTAGGTACTATCCCAAAATGTATCACTAAGGAGACAGAAGTTGATTATGGAGCATAATTTTTGAACAGGAGCTTCAACCACTTTGTGGCATATGAGAAATTCCCTAAGCCCTGGACCTGTCGATTTTGGTCAAAAATGAAAATTTCAAAAGTGCCCCAATTTCTTCTTTAAAGTTTAGGTACTATCCCAAAATGTATCACTAAGGTGACAGAAGTTGATTTCGGAGCACAATTTTTGAACAGTAGCTTCAACCGTTTTGTGGCATATATGAAATTCCCTAAGCCCCGGACCTGTCGATTTTGGTCAAAATTAAAATTTCAAAAGTGTCCCAATTTCTGCTTTAATTTTTAGGTACTATCCCAAAATGTATCACTAAGGAGACAGAAGTTGATTATGGAGCATAATTTTTGAACAGGAGCTTCAACCACTTTGTGGCATATGAGAAATTCCCTAAGCCCCAGACCTGTCGATTTTGGTCAAAAATGAAAATTTCAAAAGTGCCCCAATTTCTGCTTTAAAGTTTAGGTACTATCCCAAAATGTATCACTAAGGTGACAGAAGTTGATTTAGGAGCATAATTTTTGAACAGTAGCTTCAACCGTTTTGTGGCATATGAGAAATTCCCTAAGCCCCGGACCTGTCGATTTTGGTCAAAAATGAAAATTTCAAAAGTGCCCCAATTTCTGCTTTAAAGTTTAGTAACTATCCCAAAATATATCACTAAGGTGACAGAAGTTGATTTCGAAGCATAATTTTTGAACAGGAGATTCAACCATTTTGTGGCATATGAGAAATTCCCTAAGCCCCAGACCTGTCGATTTTGGTCAAAAATTAAAATTTCAAAAGTGCCCCAATTTCTGCTTTCATTTTTAGGTACTATCCCAAAATGTATCACTAAGGTGGCAGAAGTTGATTATATGGAGCATAATTTTTGAACAGGAGATGCAACCGTTTTGTGGCATATGAGAATTTCCCTAAGCAACGGACCAGTTGATTTTGGTCAAAAATGAAAATTTCAAAAGTGCCCCAATTTCTGCTTTAAACTTTAGGTACTATCCCAAAATGTATCACTAAGGTGACAGAAGTTGATTTTGGAGCATAATTTTTGAACAGGAGCTTCAACCGTTTTGTGGCGTATGAGAAATTCCCTAAACCCCGGACCTGTCAATTTTGGTCAAAAATTAAAATTTCAAAAGTGCCCCAATTTCTGCTTTAATTTTTAGGTACTATCCCAAAATGTATCACTAAGGTGACAGAAGTTGATTTTGGAGCATAATTTTGGAACAGGAGCTTCAATCGTTTTGTGGCATATGAGAAATTCCCTAAACCCCGGAGCTGTCGATTTTGGTCAAAAATGAAAATTTCAGTAGTGCCCCAATTTCTGCTTTAATTTTTAGGTACTATCCCAAAATGTATCACTAAGGTGACAGAAGTTGATTATGGAGCATAATTTTTGAACTGGAGCTTCAACCGTTTTGTGGCATATGAGAAATTGCCTAAGCCCCGGACCTGTCGATTTTGGTCTAAAATGAAAATTTCAAAAGTGCCCCAATTTCTGTTTTCATCTTTAGGTAATATCCCAAAATGTATCAGTAAGGTGACAGAAGTTGATTTCGGAGCATAATTTTTGAACAGGAGCTTCAACCGTTTTGTGGCATATGAGAAATTCCCTAAGCCCTGGACCTGTCGATTTTGGTCAAAAATTATAATTTCAAAAGTGTCCCAATTTCTGCTTTAATTTTTAGGTAATATCCCAAAATGTATCACTAAGGTGACAGAAGTTGATTTCGGAGCATAATTTTTGAACAGGAGCTTCAACCGTTTTGTGGCATATGAGAAATTCCCTAAGCCCCGGACCTGTCGATTTTGGTCAAAAATGACAATTTCAAAAGAGCCCCAATTACTGCTTTTAAGTTTAGGAACTATCCCAAAATGTATCACTAAGGTGACAGAAGTTGATTTCGGAGCATAATTTTTGAACAGGAGCTTCAACCGTTTTGTGGCGTATGAGAAATTCACTAAGCCCCGGACCTGTCGATTTTGGTCTAAAATGAAAATTTCAAAAGTGCCCCAATTTCTGTTTTCAACTTTAGGTAATATCCCAAAATGTATCAGTAAGGTGACAGAAGTTGATTTCGGAGCATAATTTTTGAACAGGAGCTTCAACCGTTATGTGGCATATGAGAAATTCCCTAAGCCCTGGACCTGTCGATTTTGGTCAAAAATTATAATTTCAAAAGTGTCCCAATTTCTGCTTTAATTTTTAGGTAATATCCCAAAATGTATCACTAAGGTGACAGAAGTTGATTTTGGAGCATCATTTTTGAACAGTAGCTTCAACCGTTTTTTGGCATATGAGAAATTCCCTAAGCCCGGACCTATAGATTTTGGTCTAAAATGAAAATTTCAAAAGTGCCCCAATTTCTTCTTAAAAGTTTAGGTACTATCCCAAAATGTATCACTAAGGTGACAGAAGTTGATTTCGGAGCACAATTTTTGAACAGTAGCTTCAACCGTTTTGTGGCATATATGAAATTCCCTAAGCCCCGGACCTGTCGATTTTGGTCAAAAATTAAAATTTCAAAAGTGTCCAAATTTCTGCTTTAATTTTTAGGTACTATCCCAAAATGTATCACTAAGGAGACAGAAGTTGATTATGGAGCATAATTTTTGAACAGGAGCTTCAACCACTTTGTGGCATATGAGAAATTCCCTAAGCCCCGGACCTGTCGATTTTGGTCAAAAATGAAAATTTCAAAAGTGCCCCAATTTCTGCTTTAAAGTTTAGGTACTATCCCAAAATGTATCACTAAGGTGACAGAAGTTGATTTCGGAGCATAATTTTTGAACAGTAGCTTCAACCGTTTTGTGGCATATGAGAAATTCCCTAAACCCCGGACCTGTCGATTTTGGTCAAAAATGAAAATTTCAAAAGTGCCCCAATTTCTGCTTTAAAGTTTAGGAACTATCCCAAAATATATCACTAAGGTGACAGAAGTTGATTTCGAAGCATAATTTTTGAACAGGAGCTTCAACCGTTTTGTGGCATATGAGAAATTCCCTAGGCCCCGGACCTGTCGATTTTGGTCAAAAATGAAAATTTCAAAAGTGCCCCAATTTCTGCTTTAAGGTTTAGGTACTATCCCAAAATGTATCACTAAGGTGACAGAAGTTGATTTCAGAGCATAATTTTTTAACAGGAGCTTCAACCGTTTTGTGGCATATGAGAAATTCCCTAAGCCCCGGACCTGTCGATTTTTGTCAAAAATGAAAATTTCAAAAGTGCCCCAATTTCTGCTTTAAAGTTTAGGTACTATCCCAAAATGTATCACTAAGGTGACAGAAGTTGATTTCGGAGCATAATTTTTGAACAGTAGCTTCAACCGTTTTGTGGCATATGAGAAATTCCCTAAGCCCCGGACCTTTCGATTTTGGTCAAAAATGAAAATTTCAAAAGTGCCCCAATTTCTGCTTTAAGGTTTAGGTACTATCCCAAAATGTATCACTAAGGTGACAGAAGTTGATTTCAGAGCATAATTTTTGAACAGTAGCTTCAACCGTTTTGTGGCATATGAGAAATTCCCTAAGCCCCGGACCTGTCGATTTTGGTCAAAAATGAAAATTTCAAAAGTGCCCCAATTTCTGCTTTAAAGTTTAGGTACTATCCCAAAATGTATCACTAAGGTGACAGAAGTTGATTTCGGAGCATAATTTTTGAACAGGAGCTTCAACCGTTTTGTGGCATATGAGAAATTCCCTAAGCCCCGGACCTGTCGATTTTGGTCAAAAATGAAAATTTCAAAAGTGCCCCAATTTCTGCTTTAAGGTTTAGGTACTATCCCAAAATGTATCACTAAGGTGACAGAAGTTGATTTCAGAGCATAATTTTTGAACAGTAGCTTCAACCGTTTTGTGGCATATGAGAAATTCCCTAAGCCCCGGACCTGTCGATTTTGGTCAAAAATGAAAATTTCAAAAGTGCCCCAATTTCTGCTTTAAAGTTTAGGTACTATCCCAAAATGTATCACTAAGGTGACAGAAGTTGATTTCGGAGCATAATTTTGGAACAGGAGCTTCAATCGTTTTGTGGCATATGAGAAATTCCCTAAACCCCGGACCTGTCGATTTTGGTCAAAAATGAAAATTTCAGTAGTGCCCCAATTTCTGCTTTAATTTTTAGGTACTATCCCAAAATGTATCACAAAGGTGACAGAAGTTGATTTCGGAGCACAATTTTTGAACAGTAGCTTCAACCGTTTTGTGGCATATATGAAATTCCCTAAGCCCCGGACCTGTCTATTTTGGTCAAAAATTAAAATTTCAAAAGTCCCCCATTTTCTTCTTTAAAGTTTAGGTACTATCCCAAAATGTATCACTAAGGTGACAGAAGTTGATTTCGGAGCACAATTTTTGAACAGTAGCTTCAACCGTTTTGTGGCATATATGAAATTCCCTAAGCCCCGGACCTGTCGATTTTGGTCAAAAATTAAAATTTCAAAAGTGTCCCAATTTCTGCTTTAATTTTTAGGTACTATCCCAAAATGTATCACTAAGGAGACAGAAGTTGATTATGGAGCATAATTTTTGAACAGGAGCTTCAACCACTTTGTGGCATATGAGAAATTCCCTAAGCCCCGGACCTGTCGATTTTGGTCAAAAATGAAAATTTCAAAAGTGCCCCAATTTCTGCTTTAAAGTTTAGGTACTATCCCAAAATGTATCACTAAGGTGACAGAAGTTGATTTCAGAGCATAATTTTTGAACAGTAGCTTCAACCGTTTTGTGGCATATGAGAAATTCCCTAAGCCCTGGACCTGTCGATTTTGGTCAAAAATGAAAATTTCAAAAGTGTCCCAATTTCTGCTTTAATTTTTAGGTAATATCCCAAAATGTATCACTAAGGTGACAGAAGTTGATTTTGGAGCATCATTTTTGAACAGTAGCTTCAACCGTTTTTTGGCATATGAGAAATTCCCTAAGCCCGGACCTATAGATTTTGGTCTAAAATGAAAATTTCAAAAGTGCCCCAATTTCTTCTTAAAAGTTTAGGTACTATCCCAAAATGTATCACTAAGGTGACAGAAGTTGATTTCGGAGCACAATTTTTGAACAGTAGCTTCAACCGTTTTGTGGCATATATGAAATTCCCTAAGCCCCGGACCTGTCGATTTTGGTCAAAAATTAAAATTTCAAAAGTGTCCCAATTTCTGCTTTAATTTTTAGGTACTATCCCAAAATGTATCACTAAGGAGACAGAAGTTGATTATGGAGCATAATTTTTGAACAGGAGCTTCAACCACTTTGTGGCATATGAGAAATTCCCTAAGCCCCGGACCTGTCGATTTTGGTCAAAAATGAAAATTTCAAAAGTGCCCCAATTTCTGCTTTAAAGTTTAGGTACTATCCCAAAATGTATCACTAAGGTGACAGAAGTTGATTTCGGAGCATAATTTTTGAACAGGAGCTTCAACCGTTTTGTGGCGTATGAGAAATTCCCTAAGCCCCGGACCTGTCGATTTTGGTCAAAAATGAAAATTTCAAAAGTGCCCCAATTTCTGCTTTAAAGTTTAGGTACTATCCCAAAATGTATCACTAAGGTGACAGAAGTTGATTTCGGAGCATCATTTTTGAACAGTAGCTTCAACCGTTTTGTGGCATATGAGAAATTCCCTAAGCCCGGACCTATAGATTTTGGTCTAAAATGAAAATTTTAAAAGTGCCCCAATTTTTGATTTAAACTTTAGGTACTATCCCATAATGTATCACTAAGGTGACAGAAATTGATTTCGGAGCATAATTTTTGAACAGTAGCTTCAACCGTTTTGTGGCATATGAGAAATTCCCTAAGCCCCGGACCTGTCGATTTTGGTCAAAAATTAAAATTTCAAAAGTGTCCCAATTTCTGCTTTAATTTTTAGGTACTATCCCAAAATGTATCACTAAGGAGACAGAAGTTGATTATGGAGCATAATTTTTGAACAGGAGCTTCAACCACTTTGTGGCATATGAGAAATTCCCTAAGCCCCGGACCTGTCGATTTTGGTCAAAAATGAAAATTTCAAAAGTGCCCCAATTTCTGCTTTAAAGTTTAGGTACTATCCCAAAATGTATCACTAAGGTGACAGTAGTTGATTTCGAAGCATAATTTTTGAACAGGAGCTTCAACCGTTTTGTGGCATATGAGAAATTCCCTAGGCCCCGGACCTGTCGATTTTGGTCAAAAATGAAAATTTCAAAATTGCCCCAATTTCTGCTTTAAAGTTTAGGTACTATCCCAAAATGTATCACTAAGGTGACAGAAGTTGATTTCGGAGCATAATTTTTGAACAGTAGCTTCAACCGTTTTGTGGCATATGAGAAATTCCCTAAGCCCCGGACCTGTCGATTTTGGTCAAAAATGAAAATTTCAAAAGTGCCCCAATTTCTGCTTTAAAGTTTAGGTACTATCCCAAAATGTATCACTAAGGTGACAGAAGTTGATTTCGGAGCATAATTTTGGAACAGGAGCTTCAATCGTTTTGTGGCATATGAGAAATTCCCTAAACCCCGGACCTGTCGATTTTGGTCAAAAATGAAAATTTCAGTAGTGCCCCAATTTCTGCTTTAATTTTTAGGTACTATCCCAAAATGTATCACAAAGGTGACAGAAGTTGATTTCGGAGCACAATTTTTGAACAGTAGCTTCAACCGTTTTGTGGCATATATGAAATTCCCTAAGCCCCGGACCTGTCTATTTTGGTCAAAAATTAAAATTTCAAAAGTCCCCCATTTTCTTCTTTAAAGTTTAGGTACTATCCCAAAATGTATCACTAAGGTGACAGAAGTTGATTTCGGAGCACAATTTTTGAACAGTAGCTTCAACCGTTTTGTGGCATATATGAAATTCCCTAAGCCCCGGACCTGTCGATTTTGGTCAAAAATTAAAATTTCAAAAGTGTCCCAATTTCTGCTTTAATTTTTAGGTACTATCCCAAAATGTATCACTAAGGAGACAGAAGTTGATTATGGAGCATAATTTTTGAACAGGAGCTTCAACCACTTTGTGGCATATGAGAAATTCCCTAAGCCCCGGACCTGTCGATTTTGGTCAAAAATGAAAATTTCAAAAGTGCCCCAATTTCTGCTTTAAAGTTTAGGTACTATCCCAAAATGTATCACTAAGGTGACAGAAGTTGATTTCAGAGCATAATTTTTGAACAGTAGCTTCAACCGTTTTGTGGCATATGAGAAATTCCCTAAGCCCTGGACCTGTCGATTTTGGTCAAAAATGAAAATTTCAAAAGTGTCCCAATTTCTGCTTTAATTTTTAGGTAATATCCCAAAATGTATCACTAAGGTGACAGAAGTTGATTATGGAGCATAATTTTTGAACTGGAGCTTCAACCGTTTTGTGGCATATGAGAAATTCCCTAAGCCATGGACCTGTTGATTTTGGTCAAAAATGACAATTTCAAAAGAGCCCCAATTACTGCTTTTAAGTTTAGGAACTATCCCAAAATGTATCACTAAGGTGACAGAAGTTGATTTCGGAGCATAATTTTTGAACAGGAGCTTCAACCGTTTTGTGGCGTATGAGAAATTCCCTAAGCCCCGGACCTGTCGATTTTGGTCAAAAATGAAAATTTCAAAAGTGCCCCAATTTCTGCTTTAAAGTTTAGGTACTATCCCAAAATGTATCACTAAGGTGACAGAAGTTGATTTCGGAGCATCATTTTTGAACAGTAGCTTCAACCGTTTTGTGGCATATGAGAAATTCCCTAAGCCCGGACCTATAGATTTTGGTCTAAAATGAAAATTTTAAAAGTGCCCCAATTTTTGATTTAAACTTTAGGTACTATCCCATAATGTATCACTAAGGTGACAGAAATTGATTTCGGAGCATAATTTTTGAACAGTAGCTTCAACCGTTTTGTGGCATATGAGAAATTCCCTAAGCCCCGGACCTGTCGATTTTGGTCAAAAATTAAAATTTCAAAAGTGTCCCAATTTCTGCTTTAATTTTTAGGTACTATCCCAAAATGTATCACTAAGGAGACAGAAGTTGATTATGGAGCATAATTTTTGAACAGGAGCTTCAACCACTTTGTGGCATATGAGAAATTCCCTAAGCCCCGGACCTGTCGATTTTGGTCAAAAATGAAAATTTCAAAAGTGCCCCAATTTCTGCTTTAAAGTTTAGGTACTATCCCAAAATGTATCACTAAGGTGACAGTAGTTGATTTCGAAGCATAATTTTTGAACAGGAGCTTCAACCGTTTTGTGGCATATGAGAAATTCCCTAGGCCCCGGACCTGTCGATTTTGGTCAAAAATGAAAATTTCAAAAGTGCCCCAATTTCTGCTTTAAGGTTTAGGTACTATCCCAAAATGTATCACTAAGGTGACAGAAGTTGATTTCAGAGCATAATTTTTGAACAGGAGCTTCAACCGTTTTGTGGCATATGAGAAATTCCCTAAGCCCCGGAACTGTCGATTTTGGTCAAAAATGAAAATTTCAAAATTGCCCCAATTTCTGCTTTAAAGTTTAGGTACTATCCCAAAATGTATCACTAAGGTGACAGAAGTTGATTTCGGAGCATAATTTTTGAACAGTAGCTTCAACCGTTTTGTGGCATATGAGAAATTCCCTAAGCCCCGGACCTTTCGATTTTGGTCAAAAATGAAAATTTCAAAAGTGCCCCAATTTCTGCTTTAAGGTTTAGGTACTATCCCAAAATGTATCACTAAGGTGACAGAAGTTGATTTCAGAGCATAATTTTTGAACAGTAGCTTCAACCGTTTTGTGGCATATGAGAAATTCCCTAAGCCCCGGACCTGTCGATTTTGGTCAAAAATGAAAATTTCAAAAGTGCCCCAATTTCTGCTTTAAAGTTTAGGTACTATCCCAAAATGTATCACTAAGGTGACAGAAGTTGATTTCGGAGCATAATTTTGGAACAGGAGCTTCAATCGTTTTGTGGCATATGAGAAATTCCCTAAACCCCGGACCTGTCGATTTTGGTCAAAAATGAAAATTTCAGTAGTGCCCCAATATCTGCTTTAATTTTTAGGTACTATCCCAAAATGTATCACTAAGGTGACAGAAGTTGATTTCGGAGCACAATTTTTGAACAGTAGCTTCAACCGTTTTGCGGCATATATGAAATTCCCTAAGCCCCGGACCTGTCTATTTTGGTCAAAAATTAAAATTTCAAAAGTGCCCCAATTTCTTCTTTAAAGTTTAGGTACTATCCCAAAATATATCACTAAGGTGACAGAAGTTGATTTCGGAGCACAATTTTTGAACAGTAGCTTCAACCGTTTTGTGGCATATATGAAATTCCCTAAGCCCCGGACCTGTCGATTTTGGTCAAAAATTAAAATTTCAAAAGTGTCCCAATTTCTGCTTTAATTTTTAGGTACTATCCCAAAATGTATCACTAAGGAGACAGAAGTTGATTATGGAGCATAATTTTTGAACAGGAGCTTCAACCACTTTGTGGCATATGAGAAATTCCCTAAGCCCCGGACCTGTCGATTTTGGTCAAAAATGAAAATTTCAAAAGTGCCCCAATTTCTGCTTTAGAGTTTAGGTACTATCCCAAAATGTATCACTAAGGTGACAGAAGTTGATTTCAGAGCATAATTTTTGAACAGTAGCTTCAACCGTTTTGTGGCATATGAGAAATTCCCTAAGCCCTGGACCTGTCGATTTTGGTCAAAAATGAAAATTTCAAAAGTGCCCCAATTTCTTCTTTAAAGTTTAGGTACTATCCCAAAATGTATCACTAAGGTGACAGAAGTTGATTTCGGAGCACAATTTTTGAACAGTAGCTTCAACCGTTTTGTGGCATATATGAAATTCCCTAAGCCCCGGACCTGTCGATTTTGGTCAAAAATTAAAATTTCAAAAGTGTCCCAATTTCTGCTTTAATTTTTAGGTACTATCCCAAAATGTATCACTAAGGAGACAGAAGTTGATTATGGAGCATAATTTTTGAACAGGAGCTTCAACCACTTTGTGGCATATGAGAAATTCCCTAAGCCCCAGAACTGTCGATTTTGGTCAAAAATGAAAATTTCAAAAGTGCCCCAATTTCTGCTTTAAAGTTTAGGTACTATCCCAAAATGTATCACTAAGGTGACAGAAGTTGATTTCGGAGCATAATTTTTGAACAGTAGCTTCAACCGTTTTGTGGCATATGAGAAATTCCCTAAGCCCCGGACCTGTCGATTTTGGTCAAAAATGAAAATGTCAAAAGTGCCCCAATTTCTGCTTTAAAGTTTAGTAACTATCCCAAAATATATCACTAAGGTGACAGAAGTTGATTTCGAAGCATAATTTTTGAACAGGAGATTCAACCATTTTGTGGCATATGAGAAATTCCCTAAGCCCCAGACCTGTCGATTTTGGTCAAAAATTAAAATTTCAAAAGTGCCCCAATTTCTGCTTTCATTTTTAGGTACTATCCCAAAATGTATCACTAAGGTGGCAGAAGTTGATTATATGGAGCATAATTTTTGAACAGGAGATGCAACCGTTTTGTGGCATATGAGAATTTCCCTAAGCAACGGACCAGTTGATTTTGGTCAAAAATGAAAATTTCAAAAGTGCCCCAATTTCTGCTTTAAACTTTAGGTACTATCCCAAAATGTATCACTAAGGTGACAGAAGTTGATTTTGGAGCATAATTTTTGAACAGGAGCTTCAACCGTTTTGTGGCGTATGAGAAATTCCCTAAACCCCGGACCTGTCAATTTTGGTCAAAAATTAAAATTTCAAAAGTGCCCCAATTTCTGCTTTAATTTTTAGGTACTATCCCAAAATGTATCACTAAGGTGACAGAAGTTGATTTTGGAGCATAATTTTGGAACAGGAGCTTCAATCGTTTTGTGGCATATGAGAAATTCCCTAAACCCCGGAGCTGTCGATTTTGGTCAAAAATGAAAATTTCAGTAGTGCCCCAATTTCTGCTTTAATTTTTAGGTACTATCCCAAAATGTATCACTAAGGAGACAGAAGTTGATTATGGAGCATGATTTTTGAACAGGAGCTTCAACCACTTTGTGGCATATGAGAAATTCCCTAAGCCCCGGACCTGTCGATTTTGGTCAAAAATGAAAATTTCAAAAGTGCCCCAATTTCTGCTTTAAAGTTTAGGTACTATCCCAAAATGTATCACTAAGGTGACAGAAGTTGATTTCGGAGCATAATTTTTGAACAGTAGCTTCAACCGTTTTGTGGCATATGAGAAATTCCCTAAACCCCGGACCTGTCGATTTTGGTCAAAAATGAAAATTTCAAAAGTGCCCCAATTTCTGCTTTAAAGTTTAGGAACTATCCCAAAATATATCACTAAGGTGACAGAAGTTGATTTCGAAGCATAATTTTTGAACAGGAGCTTCAACCGTTTTGTGGCATATGAGAAATTCCCTAGGCCCCGGACCTGTCGATTTTGGTCAAAAATGAAAATTTCAAAAGTGCCCCAATTTCTGCTTTAAGGTTTAGGTACTATCCCAAAATGTATCACTAAGGTGACAGAAGTTGATTTCAGAGCATAATTTTTTAACAGGAGCTTCAACCGTTTTGTGGCATATGAGAAATTCCCTAAGCCCCGGACCTGTCGATTTTTGTCAAAAATGAAAATTTCAAAAGTGCCCCAATTTCTGCTTTAAAGTTTAGGTACTATCCCAAAATGTATCACTAAGGTGACAGAAGTTGATTTCGGAGCATAATTTTTGAACAGTAGCTTCAACCGTTTTGTGGCATATGAGAAATTCCCTAAGCCCCGGACCTTTCGATTTTGGTCAAAAATGAAAATTTCAAAAGTGCCCCAATTTCTGCTTTAAGGTTTAGGTACTATCCCAAAATGTATCACTAAGGTGACAGAAGTTGATTTCAGAGCACAATTTTTGAACAGTAGCTTCAACCGTTTTGTGGCATATGAGAAATTCCCTAAGCCCCGGACCTGTCGATTTTGGTCAAAAATGAAAATTTCAAAAGTGCCCCAATTTCTGCTTTAAAGTTTAGGTACTATCCCAAAATGTATCACTAAGGTGACAGAAGTTGATTTCGGAGCATAATTTTTGAACAGGAGCTTCAACCGTTTTGTGGCATATGAGAAATTCCCTAAGCCCCGGACCTGTCGATTTTGGTCAAAAATGAAAATTTCAAAAGTGCCCCAATTTCTGCTTTAAGGTTTAGGTACTATCCCAAAATGTATCACTAAGGTGACAGAAGTTGATTTCAGAGCATAATTTTTGAACAGTAGCTTCAACCGTTTTGTGGCATATGAGAAATTCCCTAAGCCCCGGACCTGTCGATTTTGGTCAAAAATGAAAATTTCAAAAGTGCCCCAATTTCTGCTTTAAAGTTTAGGTACTATCCCAAAATGTATCACTAAGGTGACAGAAGTTGATTTCGGAGCATAATTTTGGAACAGGAGCTTCAATCGTTTTGTGGCATATGAGAAATTCCCTAAACCCCGGACCTGTCGATTTTGGTCAAAAATGAAAATTTCAGTAGTGCCCCAATTTCTGCTTTAATTTTTAGGTACTATCCCAAAATGTATCACAAAGGTGACAGAAGTTGATTTCGGAGCACAATTTTTGAACAGTAGCTTCAACCGTTTTGTGGCATATATGAAATTCCCTAAGCCCCGGACCTGTCTATTTTGGTCAAAAATTAAAATTTCAAAAGTCCCCCATTTTCTTCTTTAAAGTTTAGGTACTATCCCAAAATGTATCACTAAGGTGACAGAAGTTGATTTCGGAGCACAATTTTTGAACAGTAGCTTCAACCGTTTTGTGGCATATATGAAATTCCCTAAGCCCCGGACCTGTCGATTTTGGTCAAAAATTAAAATTTCAAAAGTGTCCCAATTTCTGCTTTAATTTTTAGGTACTATCCCAAAATGTATCACTAAGGAGACAGAAGTTGATTATGGAGCATAATTTTTGAACAGGAGCTTCAACCACTTTGTGGCATATGAGAAATTCCCTAAGCCCCGGACCTGTCGATTTTGGTCAAAAATGAAAATTTCAAAAGTGCCCCAATTTCTGCTTTAAAGTTTTGGTACTATCCCAAAATGTATCACTAAGGTGACAGAAGTTGATTTCAGAGCATAATTTTTGAACAGTAGCTTCAACCGTTTTGTGGCATATGAGAAATTCCCTAAGCCCTGGACCTGTCGATTTTGGTCAAAAATGAAAATTTCAAAAGTGTCCCAATTTCTGCTTTAATTTTTAGGTAATATCCCAAAATGTATCACTAAGGTGACAGAAGTTGATTTTGGAGCATCATTTTTGAACAGTAGCTTCAACCGTTTTTTGGCATATGAGAAATTCCCTAAGCCCGGACCTATAGATTTTGGTCTAAAATGAAAATTTCAAAAGTGCCCCAATTTCTTCTTAAAAGTTTAGGTACTATCCCAAAATGTATCACTAAGGTGACAGAAGTTGATTTCGGAGCACAATTTTTGAACAGTAGCTTCAACCGTTTTGTGGCATATATGAAATTCCCTAAGCCCCGGACCTGTCGATTTTGGTCAAAAATTAAAATTTCAAAAGTGTCCCAATTTCTGCTTTAATTTTTAGGTACTATCCCAAAATGTATCACTAAGGAGACAGAAGTTGATTATGGAGCATAATTTTTGAACAGGAGCTTCAACCACTTTGTGGCATATGAGAAATTCCCTAAGCCCCGGACCTGTCGATTTTGGTCAAAAATGAAAATTTCAAAAGTGCCCCAATTTCTGCTTTAAAGTTTAGGTACTATCCCAAAATGTATCACTAAGGTGACAGAAGTTGATTTCGGAGCATAATTTTTGAACAGTAGCTTCAACCGTTTTGTGGCATATGAGAAATTCCCTAAACCCCGGACCTGTCGATTTTGGTCAAAAATGAAAATTTCAAAAGTGCCCCAATTTCTGCTTTAAAGTTTAGGAACTATCCCAAAATATATCACTAAGGTGACAGAAGTTGATTTCGAAGCATAATTTTTGAACAGGAGCTTCAACCGTTTTGTGGCATATGAGAAATTCCCTAGGTCCCGGACCTGTCGATTTTGGTCAAAAATGAAAATTTCAAAAGTGCCCCAATTTCTGCTTTAAGGTTTAGGTACTATCCCAAAATGTATCACTAAGGTGACAGAAGTTGATTTCAGAGCATAATTTTTTAACAGGAGCTTCAACCGTTTTGTGGCATATGAGAAATTCCCTAAGCCCCGGACCTGTCGATTTTTGTCAAAAATGAAAATTTCAAAAGTGCCCCAATTTCTGCTTTAAAGTTTAGGTACTATCCCAAAATGTATCACTAAGGTGACAGAAGTTGATTTCGGAGCATAATTTTTGAACAGTAGCTTCAACCGTTTTGTGGCATATGAGAAATTCCCTAAGCCCCGGACCTTTCGATTTTGGTCAAAAATGAAAATTTCAAAAGTGCCCCAATTTCTGCTTTAAGGTTTAGGTACTATCCCAAAATGTATCACTAAGGTGACAGAAGTTGATTTCAGAGCATAATTTTTGAACAGTAGCTTCAACCGTTTTGTGGCATATGAGAAATTCCCTAAGCCCCGGACCTGTCGATTTTGGTCAAAAATGAAAATTTCAAAAGTGCCCCAATTTCTGCTTTAAAGTTTAGGTACTATCCCAAAATGTATCACTAAGGTGACAGAAGTTGATTTCGGAGCATAATTTTTGAACAGGAGCTTCAACCGTTTTGTGGCATATGAGAAATTCCCTAAGCCCCGGACCTGTCGATTTTGGTCAAAAATGAAAATTTCAAAAGTGCCCCAATTTCTGCTTTAAGGTTTAGGTACTATCCCAAAATGTATCACTAAGGTGACAGAAGTTGATTTCAGAGCATAATTTTTGAACAGTAGCTTCAACCGTTTTGTGGCATATGAGAAATTCCCTAAGCCCCGGACCTGTCGATTTTGGTCAAAAATGAAAATTTCAAAAGTGCCCCAATTTCTGCTTTAAAGTTTAGGTACTATCCCAAAATGTATCACTAAGGTGACAGAAGTTGATTTCGGAGCATAATTTTGGAACAGGAGCTTCAATCGTTTTGTGGCATATGAGAAATTCCCTAAACCCCGGACCTGTCGATTTTGGTCAAAAATGAAAATTTCAGTAGTGCCCCAATTTCTGCTTTAATTTTTAGGTACTATCCCAAAATGTATCACAAAGGTGACAGAAGTTGATTTCGGAGCACAATTTTTGAACAGTAGCTTCAACCGTTTTGTGGCATATATGAAATTCCCTAAGCCCCGGACCTGTCTATTTTGGTCAAAAATTAAAATTTCAAAAGTCCCCCATTTTCTTCTTTAAAGTTTAGGTACTATCCCAAAATGTATCACTAAGGTGACAGAAGTTGATTTCGGAGCACAATTTTTGAACAGTAGCTTCAACCGTTTTGTGGCATATATGAAATTCCCTAAGCCCCGGACCTGTCGATTTTGGTCAAAAATTAAAATTTCAAAAGTGTCCCAATTTCTGCTTTAATTTTTAGGTACTATCCCAAAATGTATCACTAAGGAGACAGAAGTTGATTATGGAGCATAATTTTTGAACAGGAGCTTCAACCACTTTGTGGCATATGAGAAATTCCCTAAGCCCCGGACCTGTCGATTTTGGTCAAAAATGAAAATTTCAAAAGTGCCCCAATTTCTGCTTTAAAGTTTAGGTACTATCCCAAAATGTATCACTAAGGTGACAGAAGTTGATTTCAGAGCATAATTTTTGAACAGTAGCTTCAACCGTTTTGTGGCATATGAGAAATTCCCTAAGCCCTGGACCTGTCGATTTTGGTCAAAAATGAAAATTTCAAAAGTGTCCCAATTTCTGCTTTAATTTTTAGGTAATATCCCAAAATGTATCACTAAGGTGACAGAAGTTGATTATGGAGCATAATTTTTGAACTGGAGCTTCAACCGTTTTGTGGCATATGAGAAATTCCCTAAGCCACGGACCTGTTGATTTTGGTCAAAAATGACAATTTCAAAAGAGCCCCAATTACTGCTTTTAAGTTTAGGAACTATCCCAAAATGTATCACTAAGGTGACAGAAGTTGATTTCGGAGCATAATTTTTGAACAGGAGCTTCAACCGTTTTGTGGCGTATGAGAAATTCCCTAAGCCCCGGACCTGTCGATTTTGGTCAAAAATGAAAATTTCAAAAGTGCCCCAATTTCTGCTTTAAAGTTTAGGTACTATCCCAAAATGTATCACTAAGGTGACAGAAGTTGATTTCGGAGCATCATTTTTGAACAGTAGCTTCAACCGTTTTGTGGCATATGAGAAATTCCCTAAGCCCGGACCTATAGATTTTGGTCTAAAATGAAAATTTTAAAAGTGCCCCAATTTTTGATTTAAACTTTAGGTACTATCCCATAATGTATCACTAAGGTGACAGAAATTGATTTCGGAGCATAATTTTTGAACAGTAGCTTCAACCGTTTTGTGGCATATGAGAAATTCCCTAAGCCCCGGACCTGTCGATTTTGGTCAAAAATTAAAATTTCAAAAGTGTCCCAATTTCTGCTTTAATTTTTAGGTACTATCCCAAAATGTATCACTAAGGAGACAGAAGTTGATTATGGAGCATAATTTTTGAACAGGAGCTTCAACCACTTTGTGGCATATGAGAAATTCCCTAAGCCCCGGACCTGTCGATTTTGGTCAAAAATGAAAATTTCAAAAGTGCCCCAATTTCTGCTTTAAAGTTTAGGTACTATCCCAAAATGTATCACTAAGGTGACAGTAGTTGATTTCGAAGCATAATTTTTGAACAGGAGCTTCAACCGTTTTGTGGCATATGAGAAATTCCCTAGGCCCCGGACCTGTCGATTTTGGTCAAAAATGAAAATTTCAAAAGTGCCCCAATTTCTGCTTTAAGGTTTAGGTACTATCCCAAAATGTATCACTAAGGTGACAGAAGTTGATTTCAGAGCATAATTTTTGAACAGGAGCTTCAACCGTTTTGTGGCATATGAGAAATTCCCTAAGCCCCGGAACTGTCGATTTTGGTCAAAAATGAAAATTTCAAAATTGCCCCAATTTCTGCTTTAAAGTTTAGGTACTATCCCAAAATGTATCACTAAGGTGACAGAAGTTGATTTCGGAGCATAATTTTTGAACAGTAGCTTCAACCGTTTTGTGGCATATGAGAAATTCCCTAAGCCCCGGACCTGTCGATTTTGGTCAAAAATGAAAATTTCAAAAGTGCCCCAATTTCTGCTTTAAAGTTTAGGTACTATCCCAAAATGTATCACTAAGGTGACAGAAGTTGATTTCGGAGCATAATTTTGGAACAGGAGCTTCAATCGTTTTGTGGCATATGAGAAATTCCCTAAACCCCGGACCTGTCGATTTTGGTCAAAAATGAAAATTTCAGTAGTGCCCCAATTTCTGCTTTAATTTTTAGGTACTATCCCAAAATGTATCACAAAGGTGACAGAAGTTGATTTCGGAGCACAATTTTTGAACAGTAGCTTCAACCGTTTTGTGGCATATATGAAATTCCCTAAGCCCCGGACCTGTCTATTTTGGTCAAAAATTAAAATTTCAAAAGTCCCCCATTTTCTTCTTTAAAGTTTAGGTACTATCCCAAAATGTATCACTAAGGTGACAGAAGTTGATTTCGGAGCACAATTTTTGAACAGTAGCTTCAACCGTTTTGTGGCATATATGAAATTCCCTAAGCCCCGGACCTGTCGATTTTGGTCAAAAATTAAAATTTCAAAAGTGTCCCAATTTCTGCTTTAATTTTTAGGTACTATCCCAAAATGTATCACTAAGGAGACAGAAGTTGATTATGGAGCATCATTTTTGAACAGGAGCTTCAACCACTTTGTGGCATATGAGAAATTCCCTAAGCCCCGGACCTGTCGATTTTGGTCAAAAATGAAAATTTCAAAAGTGCCCCAATTTCTGCTTTAAAGTTTAGGTACTATCCCAAAATGTATCACTAAGGTGACAGAAGTTGATTTCAGAGCATAATTTTTGAACAGTAGCTTCAACCGTTTTGTGGCATATGAGAAATTCCCTAAGCCCTGGACCTGTCGATTTTGGTCAAAAATGAAAATTTCAAAAGTGTCCCAATTTCTGCTTTAATTTTTAGGTAATATCCCAAAATGTATCACTAAGGTGACAGAAGTTGATTATGGAGCATAATTTTTGAACTGGAGCTTCAACCGTTTTGTGGCATATGAGAAATTCCCTAAGCCACGGACCTGTTGATTTTGGTCAAAAATGACAATTTCAAAAGAGCCCCAATTACTGCTTTTAAGTTTAGGAACTATCCCAAAATGTATCACTAAGGTGACAGAAGTTGATTTCGGAGCATAATTTTTGAACAGGAGCTTCAACCGTTTTGTGGCGTATGAGAAATTCCCTAAGCCCCGGACCTGTCGATTTTGGTCAAAAATGAAAATTTCAAAAGTGCCCCAATTTCTGCTTTAAAGTTTAGGTACTATCCCAAAATGTATCACTAAGGTGACAGAAGTTGATTTCGGAGCATCATTTTTGAACAGTAGCTTCAACCGTTTTGTGGCATATGAGAAATTCCCTAAGCCCGGACCTATAGATTTTGGTCTAAAATGAAAATTTTAAAAGTGCCCCAATTTTTGATTTAAACTTTAGGTACTATCCCATAATGTATCACTAAGGTGACAGAAATTGATTTCGGAGCATAATTTTTGAACAGTAGCTTCAACCGTTTTGTGGCATATGAGAAATTCCCTAAGCCCCGGACCTGTCGATTTTGGTCAAAAATTAAAATTTCAAAAGTGTCCCAATTTCTGCTTTAATTTTTAGGTACTATCCCAAAATGTATCACTAAGGAGACAGAAGTTGATTATGGAGCATAATTTTTGAACAGGAGCTTCAACCACTTTGTGGCATATGAGAAATTCCCTAAGCCCCGGACCTGTCGATTTTGGTCAAAAATGAAAATTTCAAAAGTGCCCCAATTTCTGCTTTAAAGTTTAGGTACTATCCCAAAATGTATCACTAAGGTGACAGTAGTTGATTTCGAAGCATAATTTTTGAACAGGAGCTTCAACCGTTTTGTGGCATATGAGAAATTCCCTAGGCCCCGGACCTGTCGATTTTGGTCAAAAATGAAAATTTCAAAAGTGCCCCAATTTCTGCTTTAAGGTTTAGGTACTATCCCAAAATGTATCACTAAGGTGACAGAAGTTGATTTCAGAGCATAATTTTTGAACAGGAGCTTCAACCGTTTTGTGGCATATGAGAAATTCCCTAAGCCCCGGAACTGTCGATTTTGGTCAAAAATGAAAATTTCAAAATTGCCCCAATTTCGGCTTTAAAGTTTAGGTACTATCCCAAAATGTATCACTAAGGTGACAGAAGTTGATTTCGGAGCATAATTTTTGAACAGTAGCTTCAACCGTTTTGTGGCATATGAGAAATTCCCTAAGCCCCGGACCTTTCGATTTTGGTCAAAAATGAAAATTTCAAAAGTGCCCCAATTTCTGCTTTAAGGTTTAGGTACTATCCCAAAATGTATCACTAAGGTGACAGAAGTTGATTTCAGAGCATAATTTTTGAACAGTAGCTTCAACCGTTTTGTGGCATATGAGAAATTCCCTAAGCCCCGGACCTGTCGATTTTGGTCAAAAATGAAAATTTCAAAAGTGCCCCAATTTCTGCTTTAAAGTTTAGGTACTATCCCAAAATGTATCACTAAGGTGACAGAAGTTGATTTCGGAGCATAATTTTGGAACAGGAGCTTCAATCGTTTTGTGGCATATGAGAAATTCCCTAAACCCCGGACCTGTCGATTTTGGTCAAAAATGAAAATTTCAGTAGTGCCCCAATATCTGCTTTAATTTTTAGGTACTATCCCAAAATGTATCACTAAGGTGACAGAAGTTGATTTCGGAGCACAATTTTTGAACAGTAGCTTCAACCGTTTTGTGGCATATATGAAATTCCCTAAGCCCCGGACCTGTCTATTTTGGTCAAAAATTAAAATTTCAAAAGTGCCCCAATTTCTTCTTTAAAGTTTAGGTACTATCCCAAAATATATCACTAAGGTGACAGAAGTTGATTTCGGAGCACAATTTTTGAACAGTAGCTTCAACCGTTTTGTGGCATATATGAAATTCCCTAAGCCCCGGACCTGTCGATTTTGGTCAAAAATTAAAATTTCAAAAGTGTCCCAATTTCTGCTTTAATTTTTAGGTACTATCCCAAAATGTATCACTAAGGAGACAGAAGTTGATTATGGAGCATAATTTTTGAACAGGAGCTTCAACCACTTTGTGGCATATGAGAAATTCCCTAAGCCCCGGACCTGTCGATTTTGGTCAAAAATGAAAATTTCAAAAGTGCCCCAATTTCTGCTTTAAAGTTTAGGTACTATCCCAAAATGTATCACTAAGGTGACAGAAGTTGATTTCAGAGCATAATTTTTGAACAGTAGCTTCAACCGTTTTGTGGCATATGAGAAATTCCCTAAGCCCTGGACCTGTCGATTTTGGTCAAAAATGAAAATTTCAAAAGTGCCCCAATTTCTTCTTTAAAGTTTAGGTACTATCCCAAAATGTATCACTAAGGTGACAGAAGTTGATTTCGGAGCACAATTTTTGAACAGTAGCTTCAACCGTTTTGTGGCATATATGAAATTCCCTAAGCCCCGGACCTGTCGATTTTGGTCAAAAATTAAAATTTCAAAAGTGTCCCAATTTCTGCTTTAATTTTTAGGTACTATCCCAAAATGTATCACTAAGGAGACAGAAGTTGATTATGGAGCATAATTTTTGAACAGGAGCTTCAACCACTTTGTGGCATATGAGAAATTCCCTAAGCCCCAGACCTGTCGATTTTGGTCAAAAATGAAAATTTCAAAAGTGCCCCAATTTCTGCTTTAAAGTTTAGGTACTATCCCAAAATGTATCACTAAGGTGACAGAAGTTGATTTCGGAGCATAATTTTTGAACAGTAGCTTCAACCGTTTTGTGGCATATGAGAAATTCCCTAAGCCCCGGACCTGTCGATTTTGGTCAAAAATGAAAATTTCAAAAGTGCCCCAATTTCTGCTTTAAAGTTTAGTAACTATCCCAAAATATATCACTAAGGTGACAGAAGTTGATTTCGAAGCATAATTTTTGAACAGGAGATTCAACCATTTTGTGGCATATGAGAAATTCCCTAAGCCCCAGACCTGTCGATTTTGGTCAAAAATTAAAATTTCAAAAGTGCCCCAATTTCTGCTTTCATTTTTAGGTACTATCCCAAAATGTATCACTAAGGTGGCAGAAGTTGATTATATGGAGCATAATTTTTGAACAGGAGATGCAACCGTTTTGTGGCATATGAGAATTTCCCTAAGCAACGGACCAGTTGATTTTGGTCAAAAATGAAAATTTCAAAAGTGCCCCAATTTCTGCTTTAAACTTTAGGTACTATCCCAAAATGTATCACTAAGGTGACAGAAGTTGATTTTGGAGCATAATTTTTGAACAGGAGCTTCAACCGTTTTGTGGCGTATGAGAAATTCCCTAAACCCCGGACCTGTCAATTTTGGTCAAAAATTAAAATTTCAAAAGTGCCCCAATTTCTGCTTTAATTTTTAGGTACTATCCCAAAATGTATCACTAAGGTGACAGAAGTTGATTTTGGAGCATAATTTTGGAACAGGAGCTTCAATCGTTTTGTGGCATATGAGAAATTCCCTAAACCCCGGAGCTGTCGATTTTGGTCAAAAATGAAAATTTCAGTAGTGCCCCAATTTCTGCTTTAATTTTTAGGTACTATCCCAAAATGTATCACTAAGGTGACAGAAGTTGATTATGGAGCATAATTTTTGAACTGGAGCTTCAACCGTTTTGTGGCATATGAGAAATTGCCTAAGCCCCGGACCTGTCGATTTTGGTCTAAAATGAAAATTTCAAAAGTGCCCCAATTTCTGTTTTCAACTTTAGGTAATATCCCAAAATGTATCAGTAAGGTGACAGAAGTTGATTTCGGAGCATAATTTTTGAACAGGAGCTTCAACCGTTTTGTGGCATATGAGAAATTCCCTAAGCCCTGGACCTGTCGATTTTGGTCAAAAATTATAATTTCAAAAGTGTCCCAATTTCTGCTTTAATTTTTAGGTAATATCCCAAAATGTATCACTAAGGTGACAGAAGATGATTTCGGAGCATAATTTTTGAACAGGAGCTTCAACCGTTTTGTGGCATATGAGAAATTCCCTAAGCCCCGGACCTGTCGATTTTGGTCAAAAATGACAATTTCAAAAGAGCCCCAATTACTGCTTTTAAGTTTAGGAACTATCCCAAAATGTATCACTAAGGTGACAGAAGTTGATTTCGGAGCATAATTTTTGAACAGGAGCTTCAACCGTTTTGTGGCGTATGAGAAATTCACTAAGCCCCGGACCTGTCGATTTTGGTCTAAAATGAAAATTTCAAAAGTGCCCCAATTTCTGTTTTCAACTTTAGGTAATATCCCAAAATGTATCAGTAAGGTGACAGAAGTTGATTTCGGAGCATAATTTTTGAACAGGAGCTTCAACCGTTATGTGGCATATGAGAAATTCCCTAAGCCCTGGACCTGTCGATTTTGGTCAAAAATTATAATTTCAAAAGTGTCCCAATTTCTGCTTTAATTTTTAGGTAATATCCCAAAATGTATCACTAAGGTGACAGAAGTTGATTTTGGAGCATCATTTTTGAACAGTAGCTTCAACCGTTTTTTGGCATATGAGAAATTCCCTAAGCCCGGACCTATAGATTTTGGTCTAAAATGAAAATTTCAAAAGTGCCCCAATTTCTTCTTAAAAGTTTAGGTACTATCCCAAAATGTATCACTAAGGTGACAGAAGTTGATTTCGGAGCACAATTTTTGAACAGTAGCTTCAACCGTTTTGTGGCATATATGAAATTCCCTAAGCCCCGGACCTGTCGATTTTGGTCAAAAATTAAAATTTCAAAAGTGTCCCAATTTCTGCTTTAATTTTTAGGTACTATCCCAAAATGTATCACTAAGGAGACAGAAGTTGATTATGGAGCATAATTTTTGAACAGGAGCTTCAACCACTTTGTGGCATATGAGAAATTCCCTAAGCCCCGGACCTGTCGATTTTGGTCAAAAATGAAAATTTCAAAAGTGCCCCAATTTCTGCTTTAAAGTTTAGGTACTATCCCAAAATGTATCACTAAGGTGACAGAAGTTGATTTCGGAGCATCATTTTTGAACAGTAGCTTCAACCGTTTTGTGGCATATGAGAAATTCCCTAAGCCCGGACCTATAGATTTTGGTCTAAAATGAAAATTTTAAAAGTGCCCCAATTTTTGATTTAAACTTTAGGTACTATCCCATAATGTATCACTAAGGTGACAGAAATTGATTTCGGAGCATAATTTTTGAACAGTAGCTTCAACCGTTTTGTGGCATATGAGAAATTCCCTAAGCCCCGGACCTGTCGATTTTGGTCAAAAATTAAAATTTCAAAAGTGTCCCAATTTCTGCTTTAATTTTTAGGTACTATCCCAAAATGTATCACTAAGGAGACAGAAGTTGATTATGGAGCATAATTTTTGAACAGGAGCTTCAACCACTTTGTGGCATATGAGAAATTCCCTAAGCCCCGGACCTGTCGATTTTGGTCAAAAATGAAAATTTCAAAAGTGCCCCAATTTCTGCTTTAAAGTTTAGGTACTATCCCAAAATGTATCACTAAGGTGACAGTAGTTGATTTCGAAGCATAATTTTTGAACAGGAGCTTCAACCGTTTTGTGGCGTATGAGAAATTCCCTAAACCCCGGACCTGTCAATTTTGGTCAAAAATTAAAATTTCAAAAGTGCCCCAATTTCTGCTTTAATTTTTAGGTACTATCCCAAAATGTATCACTAAGGTGACAGAAGTTGATTTTGGAGCATAATTTTGGAACAGGAGCTTCAATCGTTTTGTGGCATATGAGAAATTCCCTAAACCCCGGAGCTGTCGATTTTGGTCAAAAATGAAAATTTCAGTAGTGCCCCAATTTCTGCTTTAATTTTTAGGTACTATCCCAAAATGTATCACTAAGGTGACAGAAGTTGATTATGGAGCATAATTTTTGAACTGGAGCTTCAACCGTTTTGTGGCATATGAGAAATTGCCTAAGCCCCGGACCTGTCGATTTTGGTCTAAAATGAAAATTTCAAAAGTGCCCCAATTTCTGTTTTCAACTTTAGGTAATATCCCAAAATGTATCAGTAAGGTGACAGAAGTTGATTTCGGAGCATAATTTTTGAACAGGAGCTTCAACCGTTTTGTGGCATATGAGAAATTCCCTAAGCCCTGGACCTGTCGATTTTGGTCAAAAATTATAATTTCAAAAGTGTCCCAATTTCTGCTTTAATTTTTAGGTAATATCCCAAAATGTATCACTAAGGTGACAGAAGATGATTTCGGAGCATAATTTTTGAACAGGAGCTTCAACCGTTTTGTGGCATATGAGAAATTCCCTAAGCCCCGGACCTGTCGATTTTGGTCAAAAATGACAATTTCAAAAGAGCCCCAATTACTGCTTTTAAGTTTAGGAACTATCCCAAAATGTATCACTAAGGTGACAGAAGTTGATTTCGGAGCATAATTTTTGAACAGGAGCTTCAACCGTTTTGTGGCGTATGAGAAATTCACTAAGCCCCGGACCTGTCGATTTTGGTCTAAAATGAAAATTTCAAAAGTGCCCCAATTTCTGTTTTCAACTTTAGGTAATATCCCAAAATGTATCAGTAAGGTGACAGAAGTTGATTTCGGAGCATAATTTTTGAACAGGAGCTTCAACCGTTATGTGGCATATGAGAAATTCCCTAAGCCCTGGACCTGTCGATTTTGGTCAAAAATTATAATTTCAAAAGTGTCCCAATTTCTGCTTTAATTTTTAGGTAATATCCCAAAATGTATCACTAAGGTGACAGAAGTTGATTTTGGAGCATCATTTTTGAACAGTAGCTTCAACCGTTTTTTGGCATATGAGAAATTCCCTAAGCCCGGACCTATAGATTTTGGTCTAAAATGAAAATTTCAAAAGTGCCCCAATTTCTTCTTAAAAGTTTAGGTACTATCCCAAAATGTATCACTAAGGTGACAGAAGTTGATTTCGGAGCACAATTTTTGAACAGTAGCTTCAACCGTTTTGTGGCATATATGAAATTCCCTAAGCCCCGGACCTGTCGATTTTGGTCAAAAATTAAAATTTCAAAAGTGTCCCAATTTCTGCTTTAATTTTTAGGTACTATCCCAAAATGTATCACTAAGGAGACAGAAGTTGATTATGGAGCATAATTTTTGAACAGGAGCTTCAACCACTTTGTGGCATATGAGAAATTCCCTAAGCCCCGGACCTGTCGATTTTGGTCAAAAATGAAAATTTCAAAAGTGCCCCAATTTCTGCTTTAAAGTTTAGGTACTATCCCAAAATGTATCACTAAGGTGACAGAAGTTGATTTCGGAGCATCATTTTTGAACAGTAGCTTCAACCGTTTTGTGGCATATGAGAAATTCCCTAAGCCCGGACCTATAGATTTTGGTCTAAAATGAAAATTTTAAAAGTGCCCCAATTTTTGATTTAAACTTTAGGTACTATCCCATAATGTATCACTAAGGTGACAGAAATTGATTTCGGAGCATAATTTTTGAACAGTAGCTTCAACCGTTTTGTGGCATATGAGAAATTCCCTAAGCCCCGGACCTGTCGATTTTGGTCAAAAATTAAAATTTCAAAAGTGTCCCAATTTCTGCTTTAATTTTTAGGTACTATCCCAAAATGTATCACTAAGGAGACAGAAGTTGATTATGGAGCATAATTTTTGAACAGGAGCTTCAACCACTTTGTGGCATATGAGAAATTCCCTAAGCCCCGGACCTGTCGATTTTGGTCAAAAATGAAAATTTCAAAAGTGCCCCAATTTCTGCTTTAAAGTTTAGGTACTATCCCAAAATGTATCACTAAGGTGACAGTAGTTGATTTCGAAGCATAATTTTTGAACAGGAGCTTCAACCGTTTTGTGGCATATGAGAAATTCCCTAGGCCCCGGACCTGTCGATTTTGGTCAAAAATGAAAATTTCAAAAGTGCCCCAATTTCTGCTTTAAGGTTTAGGTACTATCCCAAAATTTATCACTAAGGTGACAGAAGTTGATTTCAGAGCATAATTTTTGAACAGGAGCTTCAACCGTTTTGTGGCATATGAGAAATTCCCTAAGCCCCGGAACTGTCGATTTTGGTCAAAAATGAAAATTTCAAAATTGCCCCAATTTCTGCTTTAAAGTTTAGGTACTATCCCAAAATGTATCACTAAGGTGACAGAAGTTGATTTCGGAGCATAATTTTTGAACAGTAGCTTCAACCGTTTTGTGGCATATGAGAAATTCCCTAAGCCCCGGACCTTTCGATTTTGGTCAAAAATGAAAATTTCAAAAGTGCCCCAATTTCTGCTTTAAGGTTTAGGTACTATCCCAAAATGTATCACTAAGGTGACAGAAGTTGATTTCAGAGCATAATTTTTGAACAGTAGCTTCAACCGTTTTGTGGCATATGAGAAATTCCCTAAGCCCCGGACCTGTCGATTTTGGTCAAAAATGAAAATTTCAAAAGTGCCCCAATTTCTGCTTTAAAGTTTAGGTACTATCCCAAAATGTATCACTAAGGTGACAGAAGTTGATTTCGGAGCATAATTTTGGAACAGGAGCTTCAATCGTTTTGTGGCATATGAGAAATTCCCTAAACCCTGGACCTGTCGATTTTGGTCAAAAATGAAAATTTCAGTAGTGCCCCAATATCTGCTTTAATTTTTAGGTACTATCCCAAAATGTATCACTAAGGTGACAGAAGTTGATTTCGGAGCACAATTTTTGAACAGTAGCTTCAACCGTTTTGTGGCATATATGAAATTCCCTAAGCCCCGGACCTGTCTATTTTGGTCAAAAATTAAAATTTCAAAAGTGCCCCAATTTCTTCTTTAAAGTTTAGGTACTATCCCAAAATATATCACTAAGGTGACAGAAGTTGATTTCGGAGCACAATTTTTGAACAGTAGCTTCAACCGTTTTGTGGCATATATGAAATTCCCTAAGCCCCGGACCTGTCGATTTTGGTCAAAAATTAAAATTTCAAAAGTGTCCCAATTTCTGCTTTAATTTTTAGGTACTATCCCAAAATGTATCACTAAGGAGACAGAAGTTGATTATGGAGCATAATTTTTGAACAGGAGCTTCAACCACTTTGTGGCATATGAGAAATTCCCTAAGCCCCGGACCTGTCGATTTTGGTCAAAAATGAAAATTTCAAAAGTGCCCCAATTTCTGCTTTAAAGTTTAGGTACTATCCCAAAATGTATCACTAAGGTGACAGAAGTTGATTTCAGAGCATAATTTTTGAACAGTAGCTTCAACCGTTTTGTGGCATATGAGAAATTCCCTAAGCCCTGGACCTGTCGATTTTGGTCAAAAATGAAAATTTCAAAAGTGCCCCAATTTCTTCTTTAAAGTTTAGGTACTATCCCAAAATGTATCACTAAGGTGACAGAAGTTGATTTCGGAGCACAATTTTTGAACAGTAGCTTCAACCGTTTTGTGGCATATATGAAATTCCCTAAGCCCCGGACCTGTCGATTTTGGTCAAAAATTAAAATTTCAAAAGTGTCCCAATTTCTGCTTTAATTTTTAGGTACTATCCCAAAATGTATCACTAAGGAGACAGAA
Source organism: Pseudophryne corroboree (assembly GCF_028390025.1). NCBI lineage: Eukaryota > Metazoa > Chordata > Amphibia > Anura > Myobatrachidae > Pseudophryne > Pseudophryne corroboree. The sequence continues at coordinate 72,650 of NW_026967905.1, read as the reverse complement.
GTTGATTATGGAGCATAATTTTTGAACAGGAGCTTCAACCACTTTGTGGCATATGAGAAATTCCCTAAGCCCCAGACCTGTCGATTTTGGTCAAAAATGAAAATTTCAAAAGTGCCCCAATTTCTGCTTTAAAGTTATGTACTATCCCAAAATGTATCACTAAGGTGACAGAAGTTGATTTCGGAGCATAATTTTTGAACAGTAGCTTCAACCGTTTTGTGGCATATGAGAAATTCCCTAAGCCCCGGACCTGTCGATTTTGGTCAAAAATGAAAATTTCAAAAGTGCCCCAATTTCTGCTTTAAAGTTATGTACTATCCCAAAATGTATCACTAAGGTGACAGAAGTTGATTTCGGAGCATAATTTTTGAACAGGAGCTTCAACCACTTTGTGGCATATGAGAAATTCCCTAAGCCCCGGACCTGTCGATTTTGGTCAAAAATGAAAATTTCAAAAGTGCCCCAATTTCTGCTTTAAAGTTTAGGTACTATCCCAAAATGTATCACTAAGGTGACAGAAGTTGATTTCGGAGCATCATTTTTGAACAGTAGCTTCAACCGTTTTGTGGCATATGAGAAATTCCCTAAGCCCGGACCTATAGATTTTGGTCTAAAATGAAAATTTTAAAAGTGCCCCAATTTTTGATTTAAACTTTAGGTACTATCCCATAATGTATCACTAAGGTGACAGAAATTGATTTCGGAGCATAATTTTTGAACAGTAGCTTCAACCGTTTTGTGGCATATGAGAAATTCCCTAAGCCCCGGACCTGTCGATTTTGGTCAAAAATTAAAATTTCAAAAGTGTCCCAATTTCTGCTTTAATTTTTAGGTACTATCCCAAAATGTATCACTAAGGAGACAGAAGTTGATTATGGAGCATAATTTTTGAACAGGAGCTTCAACCACTTTGTGGCATATGAGAAATTCCCTAAGCCCCGGACCTGTCGATTTTGGTCAAAAATGAAAATTTCAAAAGTGCCCCAATTTCTGCTTTAAAGTTTAGGTACTATCCCAAAATGTATCACTAAGGTGACAGTAGTTGATTTCGAAGCATAATTTTTGAACAGGAGCTTCAACCGTTTTGTGGCGTATGAGAAATTCCCTAAACCCCGGACCTGTCAATTTTGGTCAAAAATTAAAATTTCAAAAGTGCCCCAATTTCTGCTTTAATTTTTAGGTACTATCCCAAAATGTATCACTAAGGTGACAGAAGTTGATTTTGGAGCATAATTTTGGAACAGGAGCTTCAATCGTTTTGTGGCATATGAGAAATTCCCTAAACCCCGGAGCTGTCGATTTTGGTCAAAAATGAAAATTTCAGTAGTGCCCCAATTTCTGCTTTAATTTTTAGGTACTATCCCAAAATGTATCACTAAGGTGACAGAAGTTGATTATGGAGCATAATTTTTGAACTGGAGCTTCAACCGTTTTGTGGCATATGAGAAATTGCCTAAGCCCCGGACCTGTCGATTTTGGTCTAAAATGAAAATTTCAAAAGTGCCCCAATTTCTGTTTTCAACTTTAGGTAATATCCCAAAATGTATCAGTAAGGTGACAGAAGTTGATTTCGGAGCATAATTTTTGAACAGGAGCTTCAACCGTTTTGTGGCATATGAGAAATTCCCTAAGCCCTGGACCTGTCGATTTTGGTCAAAAATTATAATTTCAAAAGTGTCCCAATTTCTGCTTTAATTTTTAGGTAATATCCCAAAATGTATCACTAAGGTGACAGAAGATGATTTCGGAGCATAATTTTTGAACAGGAGCTTCAACCGTTTTGTGGCATATGAGAAATTCCCTAAGCCCCGGACCTGTCGATTTTGGTCAAAAATGACAATTTCAAAAGAGCCCCAATTACTGCTTTTAAGTTTAGGAACTATCCCAAAATGTATCACTAAGGTGACAGAAGTTGATTTCGGAGCATAATTTTTGAACAGGAGCTTCAACCGTTTTGTGGCGTATGAGAAATTCACTAAGCCCCGGACCTGTCGATTTTGGTCTAAAATGAAAATTTCAAAAGTGCCCCAATTTCTGTTTTCAACTTTAGGTAATATCCCAAAATGTATCAGTAAGGTGACAGAAGTTGATTTCGGAGCATAATTTTTGAACAGGAGCTTCAACCGTTATGTGGCATATGAGAAATTCCCTAAGCCCTGGACCTGTCGATTTTGGTCAAAAATTATAATTTCAAAAGTGTCCCAATTTCTGCTTTAATTTTTAGGTAATATCCCAAAATGTATCACTAAGGTGACAGAAGTTGATTTTGGAGCATCATTTTTGAACAGTAGCTTCAACCGTTTTTTGGCATATGAGAAATTCCCTAAGCCCGGACCTATAGATTTTGGTCTAAAATGAAAATTTCAAAAGTGCCCCAATTTCTTCTTAAAAGTTTAGGTACTATCCCAAAATGTATCACTAAGGTGACAGAAGTTGATTTCGGAGCACAATTTTTGAACAGTAGCTTCAACCGTTTTGTGGCATATATGAAATTCCCTAAGCCCCGGACCTGTCGATTTTGGTCAAAAATTAAAATTTCAAAAGTGTCCCAATTTCTGCTTTAATTTTTAGGTACTATCCCAAAATGTATCACTAAGGAGACAGAAGTTGATTATGGAGCATAATTTTTGAACAGGAGCTTCAACCACTTTGTGGCATATGAGAAATTCCCTAAGCCCCGGACCTGTCGATTTTGGTCAAAAATGAAAATTTCAAAAGTGCCCCAATTTCTGCTTTAAAGTTTAGGTACTATCCCAAAATGTATCACTAAGGTGACAGAAGTTGATTTCGGAGCATCATTTTTGAACAGTAGCTTCAACCGTTTTGTGGCATATGAGAAATTCCCTAAGCCCGGACCTATAGATTTTGGTCTAAAATGAAAATTTTAAAAGTGCCCCAATTTTTGATTTAAACTTTAGGTACTATCCCATAATGTATCACTAAGGTGACAGAAATTGATTTCGGAGCATAATTTTTGAACAGTAGCTTCAACCGTTTTGTGGCATATGAGAAATTCCCTAAGCCCCGGACCTGTCGATTTTGGTCAAAAATTAAAATTTCAAAAGTGTCCCAATTTCTGCTTTAATTTTTAGGTACTATCCCAAAATGTATCACTAAGGAGACAGAAGTTGATTATGGAGCATAATTTTTGAACAGGAGCTTCAACCACTTTGTGGCATATGAGAAATTCCCTAAGCCCCGGACCTGTCGATTTTGGTCAAAAATGAAAATTTCAAAAGTGCCCCAATTTCTGCTTTAAAGTTTAGGTACTATCCCAAAATGTATCACTAAGGTGACAGTAGTTGATTTCGAAGCATAATTTTTGAACAGGAGCTTCAACCGTTTTGTGGCATATGAGAAATTCCCTAGGCCCCGGACCTGTCGATTTTGGTCAAAAATGAAAATTTCAAAAGTGCCCCAATTTCTGCTTTAAGGTTTAGGTACTATCCCAAAATTTATCACTAAGGTGACAGAAGTTGATTTCAGAGCATAATTTTTGAACAGGAGCTTCAACCGTTTTGTGGCATATGAGAAATTCCCTAAGCCCCGGAACTGTCGATTTTGGTCAAAAATGAAAATTTCAAAATTGCCCCAATTTCTGCTTTAAAGTTTAGGTACTATCCCAAAATGTATCACTAAGGTGACAGAAGTTGATTTCGGAGCATAATTTTTGAACAGTAGCTTCAACCGTTTTGTGGCATATGAGAAATTCCCTAAGCCCCGGACCTTTCGATTTTGGTCAAAAATGAAAATTTCAAAAGTGCCCCAATTTCTGCTTTAAGGTTTAGGTACTATCCCAAAATGTATCACTAAGGTGACAGAAGTTGATTTCAGAGCATAATTTTTGAACAGTAGCTTCAACCGTTTTGTGGCATATGAGAAATTCCCTAAGCCCCGGACCTGTCGATTTTGGTCAAAAATGAAAATTTCAAAAGTGCCCCAATTTCTGCTTTAAAGTTTAGGTACTATCCCAAAATGTATCACTAAGGTGACAGAAGTTGATTTCGGAGCATAATTTTGGAACAGGAGCTTCAATCGTTTTGTGGCATATGAGAAATTCCCTAAACCCTGGACCTGTCGATTTTGGTCAAAAATGAAAATTTCAGTAGTGCCCCAATATCTGCTTTAATTTTTAGGTACTATCCCAAAATGTATCACTAAGGTGACAGAAGTTGATTTCGGAGCACAATTTTTGAACAGTAGCTTCAACCGTTTTGTGGCATATATGAAATTCCCTAAGCCCCGGACCTGTCTATTTTGGTCAAAAATTAAAATTTCAAAAGTGCCCCAATTTCTTCTTTAAAGTTTAGGTACTATCCCAAAATATATCACTAAGGTGACAGAAGTTGATTTCGGAGCACAATTTTTGAACAGTAGCTTCAACCGTTTTGTGGCATATATGAAATTCCCTAAGCCCCGGACCTGTCGATTTTGGTCAAAAATTAAAATTTCAAAAGTGTCCCAATTTCTGCTTTAATTTTTAGGTACTATCCCAAAATGTATCACTAAGGAGACAGAAGTTGATTATGGAGCATAATTTTTGAACAGGAGCTTCAACCACTTTGTGGCATATGAGAAATTCCCTAAGCCCCGGACCTGTCGATTTTGGTCAAAAATGAAAATTTCAAAAGTGCCCCAATTTCTGCTTTAAAGTTTAGGTACTATCCCAAAATGTATCACTAAGGTGACAGAAGTTGATTTCAGAGCATAATTTTTGAACAGTAGCTTCAACCGTTTTGTGGCATATGAGAAATTCCCTAAGCCCTGGACCTGTCGATTTTGGTCAAAAATGAAAATTTCAAAAGTGCCCCAATTTCTTCTTTAAAGTTTAGGTACTATCCCAAAATGTATCACTAAGGTGACAGAAGTTGATTTCGGAGCACAATTTTTGAACAGTAGCTTCAACCGTTTTGTGGCATATATGAAATTCCCTAAGCCCCGGACCTGTCGATTTTGGTCAAAAATTAAAATTTCAAAAGTGTCCCAATTTCTGCTTTAATTTTTAGGTACTATCCCAAAATGTATCACTAAGGAGACAGAAGTTGATTATGGAGCATAATTTTTGAACAGGAGCTTCAACCACTTTGTGGCATATGAGAAATTCCCTAAGCCCCAGACCTGTCGATTTTGGTCAAAAATGAAAATTTCAAAAGTGCCCCAATTTCTGCTTTAAAGTTATGTACTATCCCAAAATGTATCACTAAGGTGACAGAAGTTGATTTCGGAGCATAATTTTTGAACAGTAGCTTCAACCGTTTTGTGGCATATGAGAAATTCCCTAAGCCCCGGACCTGTCGATTTTGGTCAAAAATGAAAATTTCAAAAGTGCCCCAATTTCTGCTTTAAAGTTTAGTAACTATCCCAAAATATATCACTAAGGTGACAGAAGTTGATTTCGAAGCATAATTTTTGAACAGGAGATTCAACCATTTTGTGGCATATGAGAAATTCCCTAAGCCCCAGACCTGTCGATTTTGGTCAAAAATTAAAATTTCAAAAGTGCCCCAATTTCTGCTTTCATTTTTAGGTACTATCCCAAAATGTATCACTAAGGTGGCAGAAGTTGATTATATGGAGCATAATTTTTGAACAGGAGATGCAACCGTTTTGTGGCATATGAGAATTTCCCTAAGCAACGGACCAGTTGATTTTGGTCAAAAATGAAAATTTCAAAAGTGCCCCAATTTCTGCTTTAAACTTTAGGTACTATCCCAAAATGTATCACTAAGGTGACAGAAGTTGATTTTGGAGCATAATTTTTGAACAGGAGCTTCAACCGTTTTGTGGCGTATGAGAAATTCCCTAAACCCCGGACCTGTCAATTTTGGTCAAAAATTAAAATTTCAAAAGTGCCCCAATTTCTGCTTTAATTTTTAGGTACTATCCCAAAATGTATCACTAAGGTGACAGAAGTTGATTTTGGAGCATAATTTTGGAACAGGAGCTTCAATCGTTTTGTGGCATATGAGAAATTCCCTAAACCCCGGAGCTGTCGATTTTGGTCAAAAATGAAAATTTCAGTAGTGCCCCAATTTCTGCTTTAATTTTTAGGTACTATCCCAAAATGTATCACTAAGGTGACAGAAGTTGATTATGGAGCATAATTTTTGAACTGGAGCTTCAACCGTTTTGTGGCATATGAGAAATTGCCTAAGCCCCGGACCTGTCGATTTTGGTCTAAAATGAAAATTTCAAAAGTGCCCCAATTTCTGTTTTCAACTTTAGGTAATATCCCAAAATGTATCAGTAAGGTGACAGAAGTTGATTTCGGAGCATAATTTTTGAACAGGAGCTTCAACCGTTTTGTGGCATATGAGAAATTCCCTAAGCCCTGGACCTGTCGATTTTGGTCAAAAATTATAATTTCAAAAGTGTCCCAATTTCTGCTTTAATTTTTAGGTAATATCCCAAAATGTATCACTAAGGTGACAGAAGTTGATTTCGGAGCATAATTTTTGAACAGGAGCTTCAACCGTTTTGTGGCATATGAGAAATTCCCTAAGCCCCGGACCTGTCGATTTTGGTCAAAAATGACAATTTCAAAAGAGCCCCAATTACTGCTTTTAAGTTTAGGAACTATCCCAAAATGTATCACTAAGGTGACAGAAGTTGATTTCGGAGCATAATTTTTGAACAGGAGCTTCAACCGTTTTGTGGCGTATGAGAAATTCACTAAGCCCCGGACCTGTCGATTTTGGTCTAAAATGAAAATTTCAAAAGTGCCCCAATTTCTGTTTTCAACTTTAGGTAATATCCCAAAATGTATCAGTAAGGTGACAGAAGTTGATTTCGGAGCATAATTTTTGAACAGGAGCTTCAACCGTTATGTGGCATATGAGAAATTCCCTAAGCCCTGGACCTGTCGATTTTGGTCAAAAATTATAATTTCAAAAGTGTCCCAATTTCTGCTTTAATTTTTAGGTAATATCCCAAAATGTATCACTAAGGTGACAGAAGTTGATTTTGGAGCATCATTTTTGAACAGTAGCTTCAACCGTTTTTTGGCATATGAGAAATTCCCTAAGCCCGGACCTATAGATTTTGGTCTAAAATGAAAATTTCAAAAGTGCCCCAATTTCTTCTTAAAAGTTTAGGTACTATCCCAAAATGTATCACTAAGGTGACAGAAGTTGATTTCGGAGCACAATTTTTGAACAGTAGCTTCAACCGTTTTGTGGCATATATGAAATTCCCTAAGCCCCGGACCTGTCGATTTTGGTCAAAAATTAAAATTTCAAAAGTGTCCCAATTTCTGCTTTAATTTTTAGGTACTATCCCAAAATGTATCACTAAGGAGACAGAAGTTGATTATGGAGCATAATTTTTGAACAGGAGCTTCAACCACTTTGTGGCATATGAGAAATTCCCTAAGCCCCGGACCTGTCGATTTTGGTCAAAAATGAAAATTTCAAAAGTGCCCCAATTTCTGCTTTAAAGTTTAGGTACTATCCCAAAATGTATCACTAAGGTGACAGAAGTTGATTTCGGAGCATAATTTTTGAACAGTAGCTTCAACCGTTTTGTGGCATATGAGAAATTCCCTAAACCCCGGACCTGTCGATTTTGGTCAAAAATGAAAATTTCAAAAGTGCCCCAATTTCTGCTTTAAAGTTTAGGAACTATCCCAAAATATATCACTAAGGTGACAGAAGTTGATTTCGAAGCATAATTTTTGAACAGGAGCTTCAACCGTTTTGTGGCATATGAGAAATTCCCTAGGCCCCGGACCTGTCGATTTTGGTCAAAAATGAAAATTTCAAAAGTGCCCCAATTTCTGCTTTAAGGTTTAGGTACTATCCCAAAATGTATCACTAAGGTGACAGAAGTTGATTTCAGAGCATAATTTTTTAACAGGAGCTTCAACCGTTTTGTGGCATATGAGAAATTCCCTAAGCCCCGGACCTGTCGATTTTTGTCAAAAATGAAAATTTCAAAAGTGCCCCAATTTCTGCTTTAAAGTTTAGGTACTATCCCAAAATGTATCACTAAGGTGACAGAAGTTGATTTCGGAGCATAATTTTTGAACAGTAGCTTCAACCGTTTTGTGGCATATGAGAAATTCCCTAAGCCCCGGACCTTTCGATTTTGGTCAAAAATGAAAATTTCAAAAGTGCCCCAATTTCTGCTTTAAGGTTTAGGTACTATCCCAAAATGTATCACTAAGGTGACAGAAGTTGATTTCAGAGCATAATTTTTTAACAGGAGCTTCAACCGTTTTGTGGCATATGAGAAATTCCCTAAGCCCCGGACCTGTCGATTTTTGTCAAAAATGAAAATTTCAAAAGTGCCCCAATTTCTGCTTTAAAGTTTAGGTACTATCCCAAAATGTATCACTAAGGTGACAGAAGTTGATTTCGGAGCATAATTTTTGAACAGTAGCTTCAACCGTTTTGTGGCATATGAGAAATTCCCTAAGCCCCGGACCTTTCGATTTTGGTCAAAAATGAAAATTTCAAAAGTGCCCCAATATCTGCTTTAAGGTTTAGGTACTATCCCAAAATGTATCACTAAGGTGACAGAAGTTGATTTCAGAGCATAATTTTTGAACAGTAGCTTCAACCGTTTTGTGGCATATGAGAAATTCCCTAAGCCCCGGACCTGTCGATTTTGGTAAAAAATGAAAATTTCAAAAGTGCCCCAATTTCTTCTTAAAAGTTTAGGTACTATCCCAAAATGTATCACTAAGGTGACAGAAGTTGATTTCGGAGCACAATTTTTGAACAGTAGCTTCAACCGTTTTGTGGCATATATGAAATTCCCTAAGCCCCGGACCTGTCAATTTTGGTCAAAAATTAAAATTTCAAAAGTGTCCCAATTTCTGCTTTCATTTTTAGGTACTATCCCAAAATGTATCACTAAGGAGACAGAAGTTGATTATGGAGCATAATTTTTGAACAGGAGCTTCAACCACTTTGTGGCATATGAGAAATTCCCTAAGCCCCGGACCTGTCGATTTTGGTCAAAAAATGAAAATTTCAAAAGTGCCCCAATTTCTGCTTTAAAGTTTAGGTACTATCCCAAAATGTATCACTAAGGTGACGGAAGTTGATTTCGGAGCATAATTTTTGAACAGTAGCTTCAACCGTTTTGTGGCATATGAGAAATTCCCTAAGCCCCGGACCTGTCGATTTTGGTCAAAAATGAAAATTTCAAAAGTGCCCCAATTTCTGCTTTAAAGTTTAGGTACTATCCCAAAATATATCACTAAGGTGACAGAAGTTGATTTCGAAGCATAATTTTTGAACAGGAGCTTCAACCGTTTTGTGGCATATGAGAAATTCCCTAGGCCCTGGGCCTGTCGATTTTGGTCAAAAATGAAAATTTAAAAAGTGCCCCAATTTCTGCTTTAAGGTTTAGGTACTATCCCAAAATGTATCACTAAGGTGACAGAAGTTGATTTCGGAGCACAATTTTTGAACAGTAGCTTCAACCGTTTTGTGGCATATATGAAATTCCCTAAGCCCCGGACCTGTCAATTTTGGTCAAAAATTAAAATTTCAAAAGTGTCCCAATTTCTGCTTTAATTTTTAGGTACTATCCCAAAATGTATCACTAAGGAGACAGAAGTTGATTATGGAGCATAATTTTTGAACTGGAGCTTCAACCACTTTGTGGCATATGAGAAATTCCCTAAGCCCCGGACCTGTCGATTTTGGTCAAAAATGAAAATTTCAAAAGTGCCCCAATTTCTGCTTTAAAGTTTAGGTACTATCCCAAAATGTATCACTAAGGTGACAGAAGTTGATTTCAGAGTATAATTTTTGAACAGGAGCTTCAACCACTTTGTGGCATATGAGAAATTCCCTAAGCCCCGGACCTGTCGATTTTGGTCAAAAATGAAAATTTCAAAAGTGCCCCAATTTCTGCTTTAAAGTTTAGGTACTATCCCAAAATGTATCACTAAGGTGACAGAAGTTGATTTCGGAGCATCATTTTTGAACAGTAGCTTCAACCGTTTTGTGGCATATGAGAAATTCCCTAAGCCCCGGACCTGTCGATTTTGGTCAAAAATGAAAATTTCAAAAGTGCCCCAATTTCTGCTTTAAAGTTTAGGAACTATCCCAAAATATATCACTAAGGTGACAGAAGTTGATTTCGAAGCATAATTTTTGAACAGGAGCTTCAACCGTTTTGTGGCATATGAGAAATTCCCTAGGCCCCAGACCTGTCGATTTTGGTCAAAAATGAAAATTTAAAAAGTGCCCCAATTTCTGCTTTAAGGTTTAGGTACTATCCCAAAATGTATCACTAAGGTGACAGAAGTTGATTTCAGAGCATAATTTTTTAACAGGAGCTTCAACCGTTTTGTGGCATATGAGAAATTCCCTAAGCCCCGGACCTGTCGATTTTGGTCAAAAATGAAAATTTCAAAAGTGCCCCAATTTCTTAAAAGTTTAGGTACTATCCCAAAATGTATCACTAAGGTGACAGAAGTTGATTTCGGAGCACAATTTTTGAACAGTAGCTTCAACCGTTTTGTGGCATATATGAAATTCCCTAAGCCCCGGACCTGTCAATTTTGGTCAAAAATTAAAATTTCAAAAGTGTCCCAATTTCTGCTTTAATTTTTAGGTACTATCCCAAAATGTATCACTAAGGAGACAGAAGTTGATTATGGAGCATAATTTTTGAACAGGAGCTTCAACCACTTTGTGGCATATGAGAAATTCCCTAAGCCCCGGACCTGTCGATTTTGGTCAAAAATGAAAATTTCAAAAGTGCCCCAATTTCTGCTTTAAAGTTTAGGTACTATCCCAAAATGTATCACTAAGGTGACAGAAGTTGATTTCAGAGCATAATTTTTGAACAGTAGCTTCACCGTTTTGTGGCATATGAGAAATTCCCTAAGCCCTGGACCTGTCGATTTTGGTCAAAAATGAAAATTTCAGTAGTGCCCCAATTTCTGCTTTAATTTTTAGGTACTATCCCAAAATGTATCACTAAGGTGACAGAAGTTGATTTTGGAGCACAATTTTTGAACAGTAGCTTCAACCGTTTTGTGGCATATATGAAATTCCCTAAGCCCCGGACCTGTCTATTTTGGTCAAAAATTAAAATTTCAAAAGTGCCCCAATTTCTTCTTTAAAGTTTAGGTACTATCCCAAAATGTATCACTAAGGTGACAGAAGTTGATTTCGGAGCACAATTTTTGAACAGTAGCTTCAACCGTTTTGTGGCATATATGAAATTCCCTAAGTCCCGGACCTGTCGATTTTGGTCAAAAATTAAAATTTCAAAAGTGTCCCAATTTCTGCTTTAATTTTTAGGTACTATCCCAAAATGTATCACTAAGGAGACAGAAGTTGATTATGGAGCATAATTTTTGAACAGGAGCTTCAACCACTTTGTGGCATATGAGAAATTCCCTAAGCCCCGGACCTGTCGATTTTGGTCAAAAATGAAAATTTCAAAAGTGCCCCAATTTCTGCTTTAAAGTTTAGGTACTATCCCAAAATGTATCACTAAGGTGACAGAAGTTGATTTCAGAGCATAATTTTTGAACAGTAGCTTCAACCGTTTTGTGGCATATGAGAAATTCCCTAAGCCCCGGACCTGTCGATTTTGGTCAAAAATGAAAATTTCAAAAGTGCCCCAATTTCTGCTTTAAAGTTTAGGTACTATCCCAAAATGTATCACTAAGGTGACAGAAGTTGATTTCGGAGCATAATTTTTGAACAGTAGCTTCAACCGTTTTGTGGCATATGAGAAATTCCCTAAGCCCCGGACCTGTCGATTTTGGTCAAAAATGAAAATTTCAAAAGTGCCCCAATTTCTGCTTTAAAGTTTAGTAACTATCCCAAAATATATCACTAAGGTGACAGAAGTTGATTTCGAAGCATAATTTTTGAACAGGAGCTTCAACCATTTTGTGGCATATGAGAAATTCCCTAAGCCCCAGACCTGTCGATTTTGGTCAAAAATTAAAATTTCAAAAGTGCCCCAATTTCTGCTTTCATTTTTAGGTACTATCCCAAAATGTATCACTAAGGTGGCAGAAGTTGATTATATGGAGCATAATTTTTGAACAGGAGATGCAACCGTTTTGTGGCATATGAGAATTTCCCTAAGCAACGGACCAGTTGATTTTGGTCAAAAATGAAAATTTCAAAAGTGCCCCAATTTCTGCTTTAAACTTTAGGTACTATCCCAAAATGTATCACTAAGGTGACAGAAGTTGATTTTGGAGCATAATTTTTGAACAGGAGCTTCAACCGTTTTGTGGCGTATGAGAAATTCCCTAAACCCCGGACCTGTCAATTTTGGTCAAAAATTAAAATTTCAAAAGTGCCCCAATTTCTGCTTTAATTTTTAGGTACTATCCCAAAATGTATCACTAAGGTGACAGAAGTTGATTTTGGAGCATAATTTTGGAACAGGAGCTTCAATCGTTTTGTGGCATATGAGAAATTCCCTAAACCCCGGAGCTGTCGATTTTGGTCAAAAATGAAAATTTCAGTAGTGCCCCAATTTCTGCTTTAATTTTTAGGTACTATCCCAAAATGTATCACTAAGGTGACAGAAGTTGATTATGGAGCATAATTTTTGAACTGGAGCTTCAACCGTTTTGTGGCATATGAGAAATTGCCTAAGCCCCGGACCTGTCGATTTTGGTCTAAAATGAAAATTTCAAAAGTGCCCCAATTTCTGTTTTCAACTTTAGGTAATATCCCAAAATGTATCAGTAAGGTGACAGAAGTTGATTTCGGAGCATAATTTTTGAACAGGAGCTTCAACCGTTTTGTGGCATATGAGAAATTCCCTAAGCCCTGGACCTGTCGATTTTGGTCAAAAATTATAATTTCAAAAGTGTCCCAATTTCTGCTTTAATTTTTAGGTAATATCCCAAAATGTATCACTAAGGTGACAGAAGTTGATTTCGGAGCATAATTTTTGAACAGGAGCTTCAACCGTTTTGTGGCATATGAGAAATTCCCTAAGCCCCGGACCTGTCGATTTTGGTCAAAAATGACAATTTCAAAAGAGCCCCTATTACTGCTTTTAAGTTTAGGAACTATCCCAAAATGTATCACTAAGGTGACAGAAGTTGATTTCGGAGCATAATTTTTGAACAGGAGCTTCAACCGTTTTGTGGCGTATGAGAAATTCACTAAGCCCCGGACCTGTCGATTTTGGTCTAAAATGAAAATTTCAAAAGTGCCCCAATTTCTGTTTTCAACTTTAGGTAATATCCCAAAATGTATCAGTAAGGTGACAGAAGTTGATTTCGGAGCATAATTTTTGAACAGGAGCTTCAACCGTTTTGTGGCATATGAGAAATTCCCTAAGCCCTGGACCTGTCGATTTTGGTCAAAAATTATAATTTCAAAAGTGTCCCAATTTCTGCTTTAATTTTTAGGTAATATCCCAAAATGTATCACTAAGGTGACAGAAGTTGATTTTGGAGCATCATTTTTGAACAGTAGCTTCAACCGTTTTTTGGCATATGAGAAATTCCCTAAGCCCGGACCTATAGATTTTGGTCTAAAATGAAAATTTTAAAAGTGCCCCAATTTTTTGATTTAAACTTTAGGTACTATCCCATAATGTATCACTAAGGTGACAGAAATTGATTTCGGAGCATAATTTTTGAACAGTAGCTTCAACCGTTTTGTGGCATATGAGAAATTCCCTAAGCCCCGGACCTGTCGATTTTGGTCAAAAATTAAAATTTCAAAAGTGTCCCAATTTCTGCTTTAATTTTTAGGTACTATCCCAAAATGTATCACTAAGGAGACAGAAGTTGATTATGGAGCATAATTTTTGAACAGGAGCTTCAACCACTTTGTGGCATATGAGAAATTCCCTAAGCCCCGGACCTGTCGATTTTGGTCAAAAATGAAAATTTCAAAAGTGCCCCGATTTCTGCTTTAAAGTTTAGGTACTATCCCAAAATGTATCACTAAGGTGACAGAAGTTGATTTCGGAGCATAATTTTTGAACAGTAGCTTCAACCGTTTTGTGGCATATGAGAAATTCCCTAAGCCCCGGACCTGTCGATTTTGGTCAAAAATGAAAATTTCAAAAGTGCCCCAATTTCTGCTTTAAAGTTTAGGAACTATCCCAAAATATATCACTAAGGTGACAGAAGTTGATTTCGAAGCATAATTTTTGAACAGGAGCTTCAACCGTTTTGTGGCATATGAGAAATTCCCTAGGCCCCGGACCTGTCAATTTTGGTCAAAAATGAAAATTTCAAAAGTGCCCCAATTTCTGCTTTAAGGTTTAGGTACTATCCCAAAATGTATCACTAAGGTGACAGAAGTTGATTTCAGAGCATAATTTTTTAACAGGAGCTTCAACCGTTTTGTGGCATATGAGAAATTCCCTAAGCCCCGGACCTGTCGATTTTTGTCAAAAATGAAAATTTCAAAAGTGCCCCAATTTCTGCTTTAAAGTTTAGGTACTATCCCAAAATGTATCACTAAGGTGACAGAAGTTGATTTCGGAGCATAATTTTTGAACAGTAGCTTCAACCGTTTTGTGGCATATGAGAAATTCCCTAAGCCCCGGACCTGTCGATTTTGGTCAAAAATGAAAATTTCAAAAGTGCCCCAATTTCTGCTTTAAAGTTTAGGTACTATCCCAAAATGTATCACTAAGGTGACAGAAGTTGATTTCGGAGCATAATTTTTGAACAGGAGCTTCAACCGTTTTGTGGCATATGAGAAATTCCCTAAGCCCCGGACCTGTCGATTTTGGTCAAAAATGAAAATTTCAAGTGTCCCAATTTCTGCTTTAAAGTTTAGGTACTATCCCAAAATGTATCACTAAGGTGACAGAAGTTGATTTAAGAGCATAATTTTTGAACAGTAGCTTCAACCGTTTTGTGGCATATGAGAAATTCCCTAAGCCCCGGACCAGTCGATTTTGGTAAAAAATGAAAATTTCAAAAGTGCCCCAATTTCTTCTTAAAAGTTTAGGTACTATCCCAAAATGTATCACTAAGGTGACAGAAGTTGATTTCGGAGCACAATTTTTGAACAGTAGCTTCAACCGTTTTGTGGCATATATGAAATTCCCTAAGCCCCGGACCTGTCAATTTTGGTCAAAAATTAAAATTTCAAAAGTGTCCCAATTTCTGCTTTCATTTTTAGGTACTATCCCAAAATGTATCACTAAGGAGACAGAAGTTGATTATGGGGCATAATTTTTGAACAGGAGCTTCAACCACTTTGTGGCATATGAGAAATTCCCTAAGCCCCGGACCTGTCGATTTTGGTCAAAAATGAAAATTTCAAAAGTGCCCCAATTTCTGATTTAAAGTTTAGGTACTATCCCAAAATGTATCACTAAGGTGACAGAAGTTGATTTCAGAGTATAATTTTTGAACAGTAGCTTCAACCGTTTTGTGGCATGTGAGAAATTCCCTAAGCCCCGGACCTGTCGATTTTGGTCAAAAATGAAAATTTCAAAAGTGCCCCAATTTCTGCTTTAAAGTTTAGGTACTATCCCAAAATGTATCACTAAGGAGAAAGAAGTTGATTATGGAGCATAATTTTTGAACAGGAGCTTCAACCACTTTGTGGCATATGAGAAATTCCCTAAGCCCCGGACCTGTCGATTTTGGTCAAAAATGAAAATTTCAAAAGTGCCCCAATTTCTGCTTTAAAGTTTAGGTACTATCCCAAAATGTATCACTAAAGTGACAGAAGTTGATTTCGGAGCATAATTTTTGAACAGTAGCTTCAACCGTTTTGTGGCATATGAGAAATTCCCTAAGCCCCGGACCTGTCGATTTTGGTCAAAAATGAAAATTTCAAAAGTGCCCCAATTTCTGCTTTAAAGTTTAGGAACTATCCCAAAATATATCACTAAGGTGACAGAAGTTGATTTCGAAGCATAATTTTTGAACAGGAGCTTCAACCGTTTTGTGGCATATGAGAAATTCCCTAGGCCCCGGACCTGTCGATTTTGGTCAAAAATGAAAATTTAAAAAGTGCCCCAATTTCTGCTTTAAGGTTTAGGTACTATCCCAAAATGTATCACTAAGGTGACAGAAGTTGATTTCAGAGCATAATTTTTTAACAGGAGCTTCAACCGTTTTGTGGCATATGAGAAATTCCCTAAGCCCCGGACCTGTCGATTTTGGTCAAAAATGAAAATTTCAAAAGTGCCCCAATTTCTGCTTTAAAGTTTAGGAACTATCCCAAAATATATCACTAAGGTGACAGAAGTTGATTTCGAAGCATAATTTTTGAACAGGAGCTTCAACCGTTTTGTGGCATATGAGAAATTCCCTAGGCCCCGGACCTGTCGATTTTGGTCAAAAATGAAAATTTCAAAAGTGCCCCAATTTCTGCTTTAAGGTTTAGGTACTATCCCAAAATGTATCACTAAGGTGACAGAAGTTGATTTCAGAGCATAATTTTTTAACAGGAGCTTCAACCGTTTTGTGGCATATGAGAAATTCCCTAAGCCCCGGACCTGTCGATTTTTGTCAAAAATGAAAATTTCAAAAGTGCCCCAATTTCTGCTTTAAAGTTTAGGTACTATCCCAAAATGTATCACTAAGGTAACAGAAGTTGATTTCGGAGCATAATTTTTGAACAGTAGCTTCAACCGTTTTGTGGCATATGAGAAATTCCCTAAGCCCCGGACCTGTCGATTTTGGTCAAAAATGAAAATTTCAAAAGTGCCCCAATTTCTGCTTTAAAGTTTAGGTACTATCCCAAAATGTATCACTAAGGTGACAGAAGTTGATTTCGGAGCATAATTTTTGAACAGGAGCTTCAACCGTTTTGTGGCATATGAGAAATTCCCTAAGCCCCGGACCTGTCGATTTTGGTCAAAAATGAAAATTTCAAAAGTGTCCCAATTTCTGCTTTAAAGTTTAGGTACTATCCCAAAATGTATCACTAAGGTGACAGAAGTTGATTTAAGAGCATAATTTTTGAACAGTAGCTTCAACCGTTTTGTGGCATATGAGAAATTCCCTAAGCCCCGGACCAGTCGATTTTGGTAAAAAATGAAAATTTCAAAAGTGCCCCAATTTCTTCTTAAAAGTTTAGGTACTATCCCAAAATGTATCACTAAGGTGACAGAAGTTGATTTCGGAGCACAATTTTTGAACAGTAGCTTCAACCGTTTTGTGGCATATATGAAATTCCCTAAGCCCCGGACCTGTCGATTTTGGTCAAAAATGAAAATTTCAAAAGTGCCCCAATTTCTGATTTAAAGTTTAGGTACTATCCCAAAATGTATCACTAAGGTGACAGAAGTTGATTTCAGAGTATAATTTTTGAACAGTAGCTTCAACCGTTTTGTGGCATGTGAGAAATTCCCTAAGCCCCGGACCTGTCGATTTTGGTCAAAAATGAAAATTTCAAAAGTGCCCCAATTTCTGCTTTAAAGTTTAGGTACTATCCCAAAATGTATCACTAAGGAGACAGAAGTTGATTATGGAGCATAATTTTTGAACAGGAGCTTCAACCACTTTGTGGCATATGAGAAATTCCCTAAGCCCCGGACCTGTCGATTTTGGTCAAAAATGAAAATTTCAAAAGTGCCCCAATTTCTGCTTTAAAGTTTAGGTACTATCCCAAAATGTATCACTAAAGTGACAGAAGTTGATTTCGGAGCATAATTTTTGAACAGTAGCTTCAACCGTTTTGTGGCATATGAGAAATTCCCTAAGCCCCGGACCTGTCGATTTTGGTCAAAAATGAAAATTTCAAAAGTGCCCCAATTTCTGCTTTAAAGTTTAGGAACTATCCCAAAATATATCACTAAGGTGACAGAAGTTGATTTCGAAGCATAATTTTTGAACAGGAGCTTCAACCGTTTTGTGGCATATGAGAAATTCCCTAGGCCCCGGACCTGTCGATTTTGGTCAAAAATGAAAATTTAAAAAGTGCCCCAATTTCTGCTATAAGGTTTAGGTACTATCCCAAAATGTATCACTAAGGTGACAGAAGTTGATTTCAGAGCATAATTTTTTAACAGGAGCTTCAACCGTTTTGTGGCATATGAGAAATTCCCTAAGCCCCGGACCTGTCGATTTTGGTCAAAAATGAAAATTTCAAAAGTGCCCCAATTTCTGCTTTAAAGTTTAGGTACTATCCCAAAATGTATCACTAAGGTGACAGAAGTTGATTTCGGAGCATAATTTTTGAACAGTAGCTTCAACCGTTTTGTGGCATATGAGAAATTCCCTAAGCCCCGGACCTGTCGATTTTGGTCAAAAATGAAAATTTCAAAAGTGCCCCAATTTCTGCTTTAAAGTTTAGGAACTATCCCAAAATATATCACTAAGGTGACAGAAGTTGATTTCGAAGCATAATTTTTGAACAGGAGCTTCAACCGTTTTGTGGCATATGAGAAATTCCCTAGGCCCCGGACCTGTCGATTTTGGTCAAAAATGAAAATTTAAAAAGTGCCCCAATTTCTGCTTTAAGGTTTAGGTACTATCCCAAAATGTATCACTAAGGTGACAGAAGTTGATTTCAGAGCATAATTTTTTAACAGGAGCTTCAACCGTTTTGTGGCATATGAGAAATTCCCTAAGCCCCGGACCTGTCGATTTTGGTCAAAAATGAAAATTTCAAAAGTGCCCCAATTTCTTCTTAAAAGTTTAGGTACTATCCCAAAATGTATCACTAAGGTGACAGAAGTTGATTTCGGAGCATAATTTTTGAACAGTAGCTTCAACCGTTTTGTGGCATATGAGAAATTCCCTAAGCCCCGGACCTGTCGATTTTGGTCAAAAATGAAAATTTCAAAAGTGCCCCAATTTCTGCTTTAAAGTTTAGGTACTATCCCAAAATGTATCACTAAGGTGACAGAAGTTGATTTCGGAGCATAATTTTTGAACAGGAGCTTCAACCGTTTTGTGGCATATGAGAAATTCCCTAAGCCCCGGACCTGTCGATTTTGGTCAAAAATGAAAATTTCAAAAGTGCCCCAATTTCTGCTTTAAAGTTTAGGTACTATCCCAAAATGTATCACTAAGGTGACAGAAGTTGATTTCAGAGCATAATTTTTGAACAGTAGCTTCAACCGTTTTGTGGCATATGAGAAATTCCCTAAGCCCCGGACCTGTCAATTTTGGTCAAAAATTAAAATTTCAAAAGTGTCCCAATTTCTACTTTAATTTTTAGGTACTATCCCAAAATGTATCACTAAGGAGACAGAAGTTGATTATGGAGCATAATTTTTGAACAGGAGCTTCAACCACTTTGTGGCATATGAGAAATTCCCTAAGCCCCGGACCTGTCGATTTTGGTCAAAAATGAAAATTTCAAAAGTGCCCCAATTTCTGCTTTAAAGTTTAGGTACTATCCCAAAATGTATCACTAAGGTGACAGAAGTTGATTTCGGAGCATAATTTTTGAACAGTAGCTTCAACCGTTTTGTGGCATATGAGAAATTCCCTAAGCCCCGGACCTGTCGATTTTGGTCAAAAATGAAAATTTCAAAAGTGCCCCAATTTCTGCTTTAAAGTTTAGGAACTATCCCAAAATATATCACTAAGGTGACAGAAGTTGATTTCGAAGCATAATTTTTGAACAGGAGCTTCAACCGTTTTGTGGCATATGAGAAATTCCCTAGGCCCCGGACCTGTCGATTTTGGTCAAAAATGAAAATTTCAAAAGTGCCCCAATTTCTGCTTTAAGGTTTAGGTACTATCCCAAAATGTATCACTAAGGTGACAGAAGTTGATTTCAGAGCATAATTTTTTAACAGGAGCTTCAACCGTTTTGTGGCATATGAGAAATTCCCTAAGCCCCGGACCTGTCGATTTTTGTCAAAAATGAAAATTTCAAAAGTGCCCCAATTTCTGCTTTAAAGTTTAGGTACTATCCCAAAATGTATCACTAAGGTGACAGAAGTTGATTTCGGAGCATAATTTTTGAACAGTAGCTTCAACCGTTTTGTGGCATATGAGAAATTCCTTAAGCCCCGGACCTTTCGATTTTGGTCAAAAATGAAAATTTCAAAAGTGCCCCAATTTCTGCTTTAAGGTTTAGGTACTATCCCAAAATGTATCACTAAGGTGACAGAAGTTGATTTCAGAGCATAATTTTTGAACAGTAGCTTCAACCGTTTTGTGGCATATGAGAAATTCCCTAAGCCCCGGACCTGTCGATTTTGGTCAAAAATGAAAATTTCAAAAGTGCCCCAATTTCTGCTTTAAAGTTTAGGTACTATCCCAAAATGTATCACTAAGGTGACAGAAGTTGATTTCGGAGCATAATTTTTGAACAGGAGCTTCAACCGTTTTGTGGCATATGAGAAATTCCCTAAGCCCCGGACCTGTCGATTTTGGTCAAAAATGAAAATTTCAAAAGTGTCCCAATTTCTGCTTTAAAGTTTAGGTACTATCCCAAAATGTATCACTAAGGTGACAGAAGTTGATTTAAGAGCATAATTTTTGAACAGTAGCTTCAACCGTTTTGTGGCATATGAGAAATTCCCTAAGCCCCGGACCAGTCGATTTTGGTAAAAAATGAAAATTTCAAAAGTGCCCCAATTTCTTCTTAAAAGTTTAGGTACTATCCCAAAATGTATCACTAAGGTGACAGAAGTTGATTTCGGAGCACAATTTTTGAACAGTAGCTTCAACCGTTTTGTGGCATATATGAAATTCCCTAAGCCCCGGACCTGTCAATTTTGGTCAAAAATTAAAATTTCAAAAGTGTCCCAATTTCTGCTTTCATTTTTAGGTACTATCCCAAAATGTATCACTAAGGAGACAGAAGTTGATTATGGAGCATAATTTTTGAACAGGAGCTTCAACCACTTTGTGGCATATGAGAAATTCCCTAAGCCCCGGACCTGTCGATTTTGGTCAAAAATGAAAATTTCAAAAGTGCCCCAATTTCTGATTTAAAGTTTAGGTACTATCCCAAAATGTATCACTAAGGTGACAGAAGTTGATTTCAGAGTATAATTTTTGAACAGTAGCTTCAACCGTTTTGTGGCATGTGAGAAATTCCCTAAGCCCCGGACCTGTCGATTTTGGTCAAAAATGAAAATTTCAAAAGTGCCCCAATTTCTGCTTTAAAGTTTAGGTACTATCCCAAAATGTATCACTAAGGAGACAGAAGTTGATTATGGAGCATAATTTTTGAACAGGAGCTTCAACCACTTTGTGGCATATGAGAAATTCCCTAAGCCCCGGACCTGTCGATTTTGGTCAAAAATGAAAATTTCAAAAGTGCCCCAATTTCTGCTTTAAAGTTTAGGTACTATCCCAAAATGTATCACTAAGGTGACAGAAGTTGATTTCGGAGCATAATTTTTGAACAGTAGCTTCAACCGTTTTGTGGCATATGAGAAATTCCCTAAGCCCCGGACCTGTCGATTTTGGTCAAAAATGAAAATTTCAAAAGTGCCCCAATTTCTGCTTTAAAGTTTAGGAACTATCCCAAAATATATCACTAAGGTGACAGAAGTTGATTTCGAAGCATAATTTTTGAACAGGAGCTTCAACCGTTTTGTGGCATATGAGAAATTCCCTAGGCCCCGGACCTGTCGATTTTGGTCAAAAATGAAAATTTAAAAAGTGCCCCAATTTCTGCTTTAAGGTTTAGGTACTATCCCAAAATGTATCACTAAGGTGACAGAAGTTGATTTCAGAGCATAATTTTTTAACAGGAGCTTCAACCGTTTTGTGGCATATGAGAAATTCCCTAAGCCCCGGACCTGTCGATTTTGGTCAAAAATGAAAATTTCAAAAGTGCCCCAATTTCTACTTAAAAGTTTAGGTACTATCCCAAAATGTATCACTAAGGTGACAGAAGTTGATTTCGGAGCACAATTTTTGAACAGTAGCTTCAACCGTTTTGTGGCATATATGAAATTCCCTAAGCCCCGGACCTGTCAATTTTGGTCAAAAATTAAAATTTCAAAAGTGTCCCAATTTCTGCTTTAATTTTTAGGTACTATCCCAAAATGTATCACTAAGGAGACAGAAGTTGATTATGGAGCATAATTTTTGAACAGGAGCTTCAACCACTTTGTGGCATATGAGAAATTCCCTAAGCCCCGGACCTGTCGATTTTGGTCAAAAATGAAAATTTCAAAAGTGCCCCAATTTCTGCTTTAAAGTTTAGGTACTATCCCAAAATGTATCACTAAGGTGACAGAAGTTGATTTCAGAGTATAATTTTTGAACAATAGCTTCAACCGTTTTGTGGCATGTGAGAAATTCCCTAAGCCCCGGACCTGTCGATTTTGGTCAAAAATGAAAATTTCAAAAGTGCCCCAATTTCTTCTTTAAAGTTTAGGTACTATCCCAAAATGTATCACTAAGGTGACAGAAGTTGATTTCGGAGCATAATTTTTGAACAGTAGCTTCAACCGTTTTGTGGAATATGAGAAATTCCCTAAGCCCCGGACCTTTCGATTTTGGTCAAAAATTAAAATTTCAAAAGTGCCCCAATTTCTGCTTTAAGGTTTAGGTACTATCCCAAAATGTATCACTAAGGTGACAGAAGTTGATTTCAGAGCATAATTTTTGAACAGTAGCTTCAACCGTTTTGTGGCATATGAGAAATTCCCTAAGCCCCGGACCTGTCGATTTTGGTCAAAAATGAAAATTTCAAAAGTGCCCCAATTTCTGCTTTAAAGTTTAGGTACTATCCCAAAATGTATCACTAAGGTGACAGAAGTTGATTTCGGAGCATAATTTTTGAACAGGAGCTTCAACCGTTTTGTGGCATATGAGAAATTCCCTAAGCCCCGGACCTGTCGATTTTGGTCAAAAATGAAAATTTCAAAAGTGCCCCAATTTCTGCTTTAAAGTTTAGGTACTATCCCAAAATGTATCACTAAGGTGACAGAAGTTGATTTCAGAGCATAATTTTTGAACAGTAGCTTCAACCGTTTTGTGGCATATGAGAAATTCCCTAAGCCCCGGACCTGTCAATTTTGGTCAAAAAT
Organism: Pseudophryne corroboree; assembly: GCF_028390025.1. Taxonomy (NCBI): domain Eukaryota; kingdom Metazoa; phylum Chordata; class Amphibia; order Anura; family Myobatrachidae; genus Pseudophryne; species Pseudophryne corroboree. The sequence goes on along the minus strand of NW_026967905.1, from coordinate 49,766 downwards.
TAAAATTTCAAAAGTGTCCCAATTTCTGCTTTAATTTTTAGGTACTATCCCAAAATGTATCACTAAGGAGACAGAAGTTGATTATGGAGCATAATTTTTGAACAGGAGCTTCAACCACTTTGTGGCATATGAGAAATTCCCTAAGCCCCGGACCTGTCGATTTTGGTCAAAAATGAAAATTTCAAAAGTGCCCCAATTTCTGCTTTAAAGTTTAGGTACTATCCCAAAATGTATCACTAAGGTGACAGAAGTTGATTTCAGAGTATAATTTTTGAACAGTAGCTTCAACCGTTTTGTGGCATATGAGAAATTCCCTAAGCCCCGGACCTGTCGATTTTGGTCAAAAATGAAAATTTCAAAAGTGCCCCAATTTCTTCTTTAAAGTTTAGGTACTATCCCAAAATGTATCACTAAGGTGACAGAAGTTGATTTCGGAGCATAATTTTTGAACAGTAGCTTCAACCGTTTTGTGGCATATGAGAAATTCCCTAGGCCCCGGACCTGTCGATTTTGGTCAAAAATGAAAATTTAAAAAGTGCCCCAATTTCTGCTTTAAGGTTTAGGTACTATCCCAAAATGTATCACTAAGGTGACAGAAGTTGATTTCAGAGCATAATTTTTTAACAGGAGCTTCAACCGTTTTGTGGCATATGAGAAATTCCCTAAGCCCCGGACCTGTCGATTTTGGTCAAAAATGAAAATTTCAAAAGTGCCCCAATTTCTTCTTAAAAGTTTAGGTACTATCCCAAAATGTATCACTAAGGTGACAGAAGTTGATTTCGGAGCACAATTTTTGAACAGTAGCTTCAACCGTTTTGTGGCATATATGAAATTCCCTAAGCCCCGGACCTGTCAATTTTGGTCAAAAATTAAAATTTCAAAAGTGTCCCAATTTCTGCTTTAATTTTTAGGTACTATCCCAAAATGTATCACTAAGGAGACAGAAGTTGATTATGGAGCATAATTTTTGAACAGGAGCTTCAACCACTTTGTGGCATATGAGAAATTCCCTAAGCCACGGACCTGTCGATTTTGGTCAAAAATGAAAATTTCAAAAGTGCCCCAATTTCTGCTTTAAAGTTTAGGTACTATCCCAAAATGTATCACTAAGGTGACAGAAGTTGATTTCAGAGTATAATTTTTGAACAGGAGCTTCAACCACTTTGTGGCATATGAGAAATTCCCTAAGCCCCGGACCTGTCGATTTTGGTCAAAAATGAAAATTTCAAAAGTGCCCCAATTTCTGCTTTAAAGTTTAGGTACTATCCCAAAATGTATCACTAAGGTGACAGAAGTTGATTTCGGAGCATAATTTTTGAACAGTAGCTTCAACCGTTTTGTGGCATATGAGAAATTCCCTAAGCCCCGGACCTGTCGATTTTGGTCAAAAATGAAAATTTCAAAAGTGCCCCAATTTCTGCTTTAAAGTTTAGGAACTATCCCAAAATATATCACTAAGGTGACAGAAGTTGATTTCGAAGCATAATTTTTGAACAGGAGCTTCAACCGTTTTGTGGCATATGAGAAATTCCCTAGGCCCCGGACCTGTCGATTTTGGTCAAAAATGAAAATTTAAAAAGTGCCCCAATTTCTGCTTTAAGGTTTAGGTACTATCCCAAAATGTATCACTAAGGTGACAGAAGTTGATTTCAGAGCATAATTTTTTAACAGGAGCTTCAACCGTTTTGTGGCATATGAGAAATTCCCTAAGCCCCGGACCTGTCGATTTTGGTCAAAAATGAAAATTTCAAAAGTGCCCCAATTTCTTCTTAAAAGTTTAGGTACTATCCCAAAATGTATCACTAAGGTGACAGAAGTTGATTTCGGAGCACAATTTTTGAACAGTAGCTTCAACCGTTTTGTGGCATATATGAAATTCCCTAAGCCCCGGACCTGTCAATTTTGGTCAAAAATTAAAATTTCAAAAGTGTCCCAATTTCTGCTTTAATTTTTAGGTACTATCCCAAAATGTATCACTAAGGAGACAGAAGTTGATTATGGAGCATAATTTTTGAACAGGAGCTTCAACCACTTTGTGGCATATGAGAAATTCCCTAAGCCCCGGACCTGTCGATTTTGGTCAAAAATGAAAATTTCAAAAGTGCCCCAATTTCTGCTTTAAAGTTTAGGTACTATCCCAAAATGTATCACTAAGGTGACAGAAGTTGATTTCAGAGTATAATTTTTGAACAATAGCTTCAACCGTTTTGTGGCATGTGAGAAATTCCCTAAGCCCCGGACCTGTCGATTTTGGTCAAAAATGAAAATTTCAAAAGTGCCCCAATTTCTTCTTTAAAGTTTAGGTACTATCCCAAAATGTATCACTAAGGTGACAGAAGTTGATTTCGGAGCATAATTTTTGAACAGTAGCTTCAACCGTTTTGTGGAATATGAGAAATTCCCTAAGCCCCGGACCTTTCGATTTTGGTCAAAAATTAAAATTTCAAAAGTGCCCCAATTTCTGCTTTAAGGTTTAGGTACTATCCCAAAATGTATCACTAAGGTGACAGAAGTTGATTTCAGAGCATAATTTTTGAACAGTAGCTTCAACCGTTTTGTGGCATATGAGAAATTCCCTAAGCCCCGGACCTGTCGATTTTGGTCAAAAATGAAAATTTCAAAAGTGCCCCAATTTCTGCTTTAAAGTTTAGGTACTATCCCAAAATGTATCACTAAGGTGACAGAAGTTGATTTCGGAGCATAATTTTTGAACAGGAGCTTCAACCGTTTTGTGGCATATGAGAAATTCCCTAAGCCCCGGACCTGTCGATTTTGGTCAAAAATGAAAATTTCAAAAGTGCCCCAATTTCTGCTTTAAAGTTTAGGTACTATCCCAAAATGTATCACTAAGGTGACAGAAGTTGATTTCAGAGCATAATTTTTGAACAGTAGCTTCAACCGTTTTGTGGCATATGAGAAATTCCCTAAGCCCCGGACCTGTCAATTTTGGTCAAAAATTAAAATTTCAAAAGTGTCCCAATTTCTGCTTTAATTTTTAGGTACTATCCCAAAATGTATCACTAAGGAGACAGAAGTTGATTATGGAGCATAATTTTTGAACAGGAGCTTCAACCACTTTGTGGCATATGAGAAATTCCCTAAGCCCCGGACCTGTCGATTTTGGTCAAAAATGAAAATTTCAAAAGTGCCCCAATTTCTGCTTTAAAGTTTAGGTACTATCCCAAAATGTATCACTAAGGTGACAGAAGTTGATTTCAGAGTATAATTTTTGAACAGTAGCTTCAACCGTTTTGTGGCATATGAGAAATTCCCTAAGCCCCGGACCTGTCGATTTTGGTCAAAAATGAAAATTTCAAAAGTGCCCCAATTTCTTCTTTAAAGTTTAGGTACTATCCCAAAATGTATCACTAAGGTGACAGAAGTTGATTTCGGAGCATAATTTTTGAACAGTAGCTTCAACCGTTTTGTGGAATATGAGAAATTCCCTAAGCCCCGGACCTTTCGATTTTGGTCAAAAATGAAAATTTCAAAAGTGCCCCAATTTCTGCTTTAAGGTTTAGGTACTATCCCAAAATGTATCACTAAGGTGACAGAAGTTGATTTCAGAGCATAATTTTTGAGCAGTAGCTTCAACCGTTTTGTGGCATATGAGAAATTCCCTAAGCCCCGGACCTGTCGATTTTGGTCAAAAATGAAAATTTCAAAAGTGCCCCAATTTCTGCTTTAAAGTTTAGGTACTATCCCAAAATGTATCACTAAGGTGACAGAAGTTGATTTCAGAGCATAATTTTTGAACAGTAGCTTCAACCGTTTTGTGGCATATGAGAAATTCCCTAAGCCCCGGACCTGTCAATTTTGGTCAAAAATTAAAATTTCAAAAGTGTCCCAATTTCTGCTTTAATTTTTAGGTACTATCCCAAAATGTATCACTAAGGAGACAGAAGTTGATTATGGAGCATAATTTTTGAACAGGAGCTTCAACCACTTTGTGGCATATGAGAAATTCCCTAAGCCCCGGACCTGTCGATTTTGGTCAAAAATGAAAATTTCAAAAGTGCCCCAATTTCTGCTTTAAAGTTTAGGTACTATCCCAAAATGTATCACTAAGGTGACAGAAGTTGATTTCAGAGTATAATTTTTGAACAGTAGCTTCAACCGTTTTGTGGCATGTGAGAAATTCCCTAAGCCCCGGACCTGTCGATTTTGGTCAAAAATGAAAATTTCAAAAGTGCCCCAATTTCTGCTTTAAAGTTTAGGTACTATCCCAAAATGTATCACTAAGGAGACAGAAGTTGATTATGGAGCATAATTTTTGAACAGGAGCTTCAACCACTTTGTGGCATATGAGAAATTCCCTAAGCCCCGGACCTGTCGATTTTGGTCAAAAATGAAAATTTCAAAAGTGCCCCAATTTCTGCTTTAAAGTTTAGGAACTATCCCAAAATATATCACTAAGGTGACAGAAGTTGATTTCGAAGCATAATTTTTGAACAGGAGCTTCAACCGTTTTGTGGCATATGAGAAATTCCCTAGGCCCCGGACCTGTCGATTTTGGTCAAAAATGAAAATTTCAAAAGTGCCCCAATTTCTTCTTAAAAGTTTAGGTACTATCCCAAAATGTATCACTAAGGTGACAGAAGTTGATTTCGGAGCACAATTTTTGAACAGTAGCTTCAACCGTTTTGTGGCATATATGAAATTCCCTAAGCCCCGGACTTGTCAATTTTGGTCAAAAATTAAAATTTCAAAAGTGTCCCAATTTCTGCTTTAATTTTTAGGTACTATCCCAAAATGTATCACTAAGGAGACAGAAGTTGATTATGGAGCATAATTTTTGAACAGGAGCTTCAACCACTTTGTGGCATATGAGAAATTCCCTAAGCCCCGGACCTGTCGATTTTGGTCAAAAATGAAAATTTCAAAAGTGCCCCAATTTCTGCTTTAAAGTTTAGGTACTATCCCAAAATGTATCACTAAGGTGACAGAAGTTGATTTCAGAGTATAATTTTTGAACAGTAGCTTCAACCGTTTTGTGGCATGTGAGAAATTCCCTAAGCCCCGGACCTGTCGATTTTGGTCAAAAATGAAAATTTCAAAAGTGCCCCAATTTCTTCTTTAAAGTTTAGGTACTATCCCAAAATGTATCACTAAGGTGACAGAAGTTGATTTCGGAGCATAATTTTTGAACAGTAGCTTCAACCGTTTTGTGGAATATGAGAAATTCCCTAAGCCCCGGACCTTTCGATTTTGGTCAAAAATTAAAATTTCAAAAGTGCCCCAATTTCTGCTTTAAGGTTTAGGTACTATCCCAAAATGTATCACTAAGGTGACAGAAGTTGATTTCAGAGCATAATTTTTGAACAGTAGCTTCAACCGTTTTGTGGCATATGAGAAATTCCCTAAGCCCCGGACCTGTCGATTTTGGTCTAAAATGAAAATTTCAAAAGTGCCCCAATTTCTGCTTTAAAGTTTAGGTACTATCCCAAAATGTATCACTAAGGTGACAGAAGTTTATTTCGGAGCATCATTTTTGAACAGGAGCTTCAACCGTTTTGTGGCATATGAGAAATTCCCTAAGCCCCGGAACTGTCGATTTTGGTCAAAAATGAAAATTTCAAAAGTGCCCCAATTTCTGCTTTAAAGTTTAGGTACTATCCCAAAATGTATCACTAAGGTGACAGAAGTTGATTTCAGAGCATAATTTTTGAACAGTAGCTTCAACCGTTTTGTGGCATATGAGAAATTCCCTAAGCCCCGGACCTGTCAATTTTGGTCAAAAATTAAAATTTCAAAAGTGTCCCAATTTCTGCTTTAATTTTTAGGTACTATCCCAAAATGTATCACTAAGGAGACAGAAGTTGATTATGGAGCATAATTTTTGAACAGGAGCTTCAACCACTTTGTGGCATATGAGAAATTCCCTAAGCCCCGGACCTGTCGATTTTGGTCAAAAATGAAAATTTCAAAAGTGCCCCAATTTCTGCTTTAAAGTTTAGGTACTATCCCAAAATGTATCACTAAGGTGACAGAAGTTGATTTCAGAGTATAATTTTTGAACAGTAGCTTCAACCGTTTTGTGGCATATGAGAAATTCCCTAAGCCCCGGACCTGTCGATTTTGGTCAAAAATGAAAATTTCAAAAGTGCCCCAATTTCTTCTTTAAAGTTTAGGTACTATCCCAAAATGTATCACTAAGGTGACAGAAGTTGATTTCGGAGCATAATTTTTGAACAGGAGCTTCATCCGTTTTGTGGAATATGAGAAATTCCCTAAGCCCCGGACCTTTCGATTTTGGTCAAAAATGAAAATTTCAAAAGTGCCCCAATTTCTGCTTTAAGGTTTAGGTACTATCCCAAAATGTATCACTAAGGTGACAGAAGTTGATTTCGGAGCATAATTTTTGAACAGGAGCTTCAACCGTTTTGTGGCATATGAGAAATTCCCTAAGCCCCGGACCTGTCGATTTTGGTCAAAAATGAAAATTTCAAAAGTGCCCCAATTTCTGCTTTAAAGTTTAGGTACTATCCCAAAATGTATCACTAAGGTGACAGAAGTTGATTTCAGAGCATAATTTTTGAACAGTAGCTTCAACCGTTTTGTGGCATATGAGAAATTCCCTAAGCCCCGGACCTGTCGATTTTGGTCAAAAATGAAAATTTCAAAAGTGCCCCAATTTCTTCTTTAAAGTTTAGGTTCTATCCCAAAATGTATCACTAAGGTGACAGAAGTTGATTTCGGAGCACAATTTTTGAACAGTAGCTTTAACCATTTTGTGGCATATATGAAATTCCCTAAGCCCCGGACCTGTCGATTTTGGTCAAAAATTAAAATTTCAAAAGTGTCCCAATTTCTGCTTTAATTTTTAGGTACTATCCCAAAATGTATCACTAAGGAGACAGAAGTTGATTATGGAGCATAATTTTTGAACAGGAGCTTCAACCACTTTGTGGCATATGAGAAATTCCCTAAGCCCCGGACCTGTCGATTTTGGTCAAAAATGAAAATTTCAAAAGTGCCCCAATTTCTGCTTTAAAGTTTAGGTACTATCCCAAAATGTATCACTAAGGTGACAGAAGTTGATTTCAGAGTATAATTTTTGAACAGTAGCTTCAACCGTTTTGTGGCATGTGAGAAATTCCCTAAGCCCCGGACCTGTCGATTTTGGTCAAAAATGAAAATTTCAAAAGTGCCCCAATTTCTGCTTTAAAGTTTAGGTACTATCCCAAAATGTATCACTAAGGAGACAGAAGTTGATTATGGAGCATAATTTTTGAACAGGAGCTTCAACCACTTTGTGGCATATGAGAAATTCCCTAAGCCCCGGACCTGTCGATTTTGGTCAAAAATGAAAATTTCAAAAGTGCCCCAATTTCTGCTTTAAAGTTTAGGTACTATCCCAAAATGTATCACTAAGGTGACAGAAGTTGATTTCGGAGCATAATTTTTGAACAGTAGCTTCAACCGTTTTGTGGCATATGAGAAATTCCCTAAGCCCCGGACCTGTCGATTTTGGTCAAAAATGAAAATTTCAAAAGTGCCCCAATTTCTGCTTTAAAGTTTAGGAACTATCCCAAAATATATCACTAAGGTGACAGAAGTTGATTTCGAAGCATACTTTTTGAACAGGAGCTTCAACCGTTTTGTGGCATATGAGAAATTCCCTAGGCCCCGGACCTGTCGATTTTGGTCAAAAATGAAAATTTAAAAAGTGCCCCAATTTCTGCTTTAAGGTTTAGGTACTATCCCAAAATGTATCACTAAGGTGACAGAAGTTGATTTCAGAGCATAATTTTTGAACAGGAGCTTCAACCGTTTTGTGGCATATGAGAAATTCCGTAAGCCCCGGACCTGTCGATTTTGGTCAAAAATGAAAATTTCAAAAGTGCCCCAATTTCTTCTTTAAAGTTTAGGTACTATCCCAAAATGTATCACTAAGGTGACAGAAGTTGATTTCGGAGCATAATTTTTGAACAGTAGCTTCAACCGTTTTGTGGAATATGAGAAATTCCCTAAGCCCCGGACCTTTCGATTTTGGTCAAAAATTAAAATTTCAAAAGTGCCCCAATTTCTGCTTTAAGGTTTAGGTACTATCCCAAAATGTATCACTAAGGTGACAGAAGTTGATTTCAGAGCATAATTTTTGGACAGTAGCTTCAACCGTTTTGTGGCATATGAGAAATTCCCTAAGCCCCGGACCTGTCGATTTTGGTCAAAAATGAAAATTTCAAAAGTGCCCCAATTTCTGCTTTAAAGTTTAGGTACTATCCCAAAATGTATCACTAAGGTGACAGAAGTTTATTTCGGAGCATAATTTTTGAACAGGAGCTTCAACCGTTTTGTGGCATATGAGAAATTCCCTAAGCCCCGGACCTGTCGATTTTGGTCAAAAATGAAAATTTCAAAAGTGCCCCAATTTCTGCTTTAAAGTTTAGGTACTATCCCAAAATGTATCACTAAGGTGACAGAAGTTGATTTCAGAGCATAATTTTTGAACAGTAGCTTCAACCGTTTTGTGGCATATGAGAAATTCCCTAAGCCCCGGACCTGTCAATTTTGGTCAAAAATTAAAATTTCAAAAGTGTCCCAATTTCTGCTTTAATTTTTAGGTACTATCCCAAAATGTATCACTAAGGAGACAGAAGTTGATTATGGAGCATAATTTTTGAACAGGAGCTTCAACCACTTTGTGGCATATGAGAAATTCCCTAAGCCCCGGACCTGTCGATTTTGGTCAAAAATGAAAATGTCAAAAGTGCCCCAATTTCTGCTTTAAAGTTTAGGTACTATCCCAAAATGTATCACTAAGGTGACAGAAGTTGATTTCAGAGTATAATTTTTGAACAGTAGCTTCAACCGTTTTGTGGCATATGAGAAATTCCCTAAGCCCCGGACCTGTCGATTTTGGTCAAAAATGAAAATTTCAAAAGTGCCCCAATTTCTGCTTTAAGGTTTAGGTACTATCCCAAAATGTATCACTGAGGTGACAGAAGTTGATTTCAGAGCATAATTTTTGAACAGGAGCTTCAACCGTTTTGTGGCATATGAGAAATTCCCTAAGCCCGGACCTGTCGATTTTGGTCAAAAATGAAAATTTCAAAAGTGCCCCAATTTCTGCTTTAAAGTTTAGGTACTATCCCAAAATGTATCACTAAGGTGACAGAAGTTGATTTCAGAGCATAATTTTTGAACAGTAGCTTCAACCGTTTTGTGGCATATGAGAAATTCCCTAAGCCCCGGACCTGTCGATTTTGGTCAAAAATGAAAATTTCAAAAGTGCCCCAATTTCTTCTTTAAAGTTTAGGTTCTATCCCAAAATGTATCACTAAGGTGACAGAAGTTGATTTCGGAGCACAATTTTTGAACAGTAGCTTTAACCATTTTGTGGCATATATGAAATTCCCTAAGCCCCGGACCTGTCGATTTTGGTCAAAAATTAAAATTTCAAAAGTGTCCCAATTTCTGCTTTAATTTTTAGGTACTATCCCAAAATGTATCACTAAGGAGACAGAAGTTGATTATGGAGCATAATTTTTGAACAGGAGCTTCAACCACTTTGTGGCATATGAGAAATTCCCTAAGCCCCGGACATGTCGATTTTGGTCAAAAATGAAAATTTCAAAAGTGCCCCAATTTCTTCTTTAAAGTTTAGGAACTATCCCAAAATATATCACTAAGGTGACAGAAGTTGATTTCGAAGCATAATTTTTGAACAGGAGCTTCAACCGTTTTGTGGCATATGAGAAATTCCCTAGGCCCCGGACCTGTCGATTTTGGTCAAAAATGAAAATTTCAAAAGTGCCCCAATTTCTGCTTTAAGGTTTAGGTACTATCCCAAAATGTATCACTAAGGTGACAGAAGTTGATTTCAGAGCATAATTTTTGAACAGGAGCTTCAACCGTTTTGTGGCATATGAGAAATTCCCTAAGCCCCGGACCTGTCGATTTTGGTCAAAAATGAAAATTTCAAAAGTGCCCCAATTTCTTCTTAAAAGTTTAGGTACTATCCCAAAATGTATCACTAAGGTGACAGAAGTTGATTTCGGAGCACAATTTTTGAACAGTAGCTTCAACCGTTTTGTGGCATATATGAAATTCCCTAAGCCCCGGACTTGTCAATTTTGGTCAAAAATTAAAATTTCAAAAGTGTCCCAATTTCTGCTTTAATTTTTAGGTACTATCCCAAAATGTATCACTAAGGAGACAGAAGTTGATTATGGAGCATAATTTTTGAACAGGAGCTTCAACCACTTTGTGGCATATGAGAAATTCCCTAAGCCCCGGACCTGTCGATTTTGGTCAAAAATGAAAATTTCAAAAGTGCCCCAATTTCTGCTTTAAAGTTTAGGTACTATCCCAAAATGTATCACTAAGGTGACAGAAGTTGATTTCAGAGTATAATTTTTGAACAGTAGCTTCAACCGTTTTGTGGCATGTGAGAAATTCCCTAAGCCCCGGACCTGTCGATTTTGGTCAAAAATGAAAATTTCAAAAGTGCCCCAATTTCTTCTTTAAAGTTTAGGTACTATCCCAAAATGTATCACTAAGGTGACAGAAGTTGATTTCGGAGCATAATTTTTGAACAGTAGCTTCAACCGTTTTGTGGAATATGAGAAATTCCCTAAGCCCCGGACCTTTCGATTTTGGTCAAAAATTAAAATTTCAAAAGTGCCCCAATTTCTGCTTTAAGGTTTAGGTACTATCCCAAAATGTATCACTAAGGTGACAGAAGTTGATTTCAGAGCATAATTTTTGAACAGTAGCTTCAACCGTTTTGTGGCATATGAGAAATTCCCTAAGCCCCGGACCTGTCGATTTTGGTCTAAAATGAAAATTTCAAAAGTGCCCCAATTTCTGCTTTAAAGTTTAGGTACTATCCCAAAATGTATCACTAAGGTGACAGAAGTTTATTTCGGAGCATCATTTTTGAACAGGAGCTTCAACCGTTTTGTGGCATATGAGAAATTCCCTAAGCCCCGGAACTGTCGATTTTGGTCAAAAATGAAAATTTCAAAAGTGCCCCAATTTCTGCTTTAAAGTTTAGGTACTATCCCAAAATGTATCACTAAGGTGACAGAAGTTGATTTCAGAGCATAATTTTTGAACAGTAGCTTCAACCGTTTTGTGGCATATGAGAAATTCCCTAAGCCCCGGACCTGTCAATTTTGGTCAAAAATTAAAATTTCAAAAGTGTCCCAATTTCTGCTTTAATTTTTAGGTACTATCCCAAAATGTATCACTAAGGAGACAGAAGTTGATTATGGAGCATAATTTTTGAACAGGAGCTTCAACCACTTTGTGGCATATGAGAAATTCCCTAAGCCCCGGACCTGTCGATTTTGGTCAAAAATGAAAATTTCAAAAGTGCCCCAATTTCTGCTTTAAAGTTTAGGTACTATCCCAAAATGTATCACTAAGGTGACAGAAGTTGATTTCAGAGTATAATTTTTGAACAGTAGCTTCAACCGTTTTGTGGCATATGAGAAATTCCCTAAGCCCCGGACCTGTCGATTTTGGTCAAAAATGAAAATTTCAAAAGTGCCCCAATTTCTTCTTTAAAGTTTAGGTACTATCCCAAAATGTATCACTAAGGTGACAGAAGTTGATTTCGGAGCATAATTTTTGAACAGGAGCTTCATCCGTTTTGTGGAATATGAGAAATTCCCTAAGCCCCGGACCTTTCGATTTTGGTCAAAAATGAAAATTTCAAAAGTGCCCCAATTTCTGCTTTAAGGTTTAGGTACTATCCCAAAATGTATCACTAAGGTGACAGAAGTTGATTTCGGAGCATAATTTTTGAACAGGAGCTTCAACCGTTTTGTGGCATATGAGAAATTCCCTAAGCCCCGGACCTGTCGATTTTGGTCAAAAATGAAAATTTCAAAAGTGCCCCAATTTCTGCTTTAAAGTTTAGGTACTATCCCAAAATGTATCACTAAGGTGACAGAAGTTGATTTCAGAGCATAATTTTTGAACAGTAGCTTCAACCGTTTTGTGGCATATGAGAAATTCCCTAAGCCCCGGACCTGTCGATTTTGGTCAAAAATGAAAATTTCAAAAGTGCCCCAATTTCTTCTTTAAAGTTTAGGTTCTATCCCAAAATGTATCACTAAGGTGACAGAAGTTGATTTCGGAGCACAATTTTTGAACAGTAGCTTTAACCATTTTGTGGCATATATGAAATTCCCTAAGCCCCGGACCTGTCGATTTTGGTCAAAAATTAAAATTTCAAAAGTGTCCCAATTTCTGCTTTAATTTTTAGGTACTATCCCAAAATGTATCACTAAGGAGACAGAAGTTGATTATGGAGCATAATTTTTGAACAGGAGCTTCAACCACTTTGTGGCATATGAGAAATTCCCTAAGCCCCGGACCTGTCGATTTTGGTCAAAAATGAAAATTTCAAAAGTGCCCCAATTTCTGCTTTAAAGTTTAGGTACTATCCCAAAATGTATCACTAAGGTGACAGAAGTTGATTTCAGAGTATAATTTTTGAACAGTAGCTTCAACCGTTTTGTGGCATGTGAGAAATTCCCTAAGCCCCGGACCTGTCGATTTTGGTCAAAAATGAAAATTTCAAAAGTGCCCCAATTTCTGCTTTAAAGTTTAGGTACTATCCCAAAATGTATCACTAAGGAGACAGAAGTTGATTATGGAGCATAATTTTTGAACAGGAGCTTCAACCACTTTGTGGCATATGAGAAATTCCCTAAGCCCCGGACCTGTCGATTTTGGTCAAAAATGAAAATTTCAAAAGTGCCCCAATTTCTGCTTTAAAGTTTAGGTACTATCCCAAAATGTATCACTAAGGTGACAGAAGTTGATTTCGGAGCATAATTTTTGAACAGTAGCTTCAACCGTTTTGTGGCATATGAGAAATTCCCTAAGCCCCGGACCTGTCGATTTTGGTCAAAAATGAAAATTTCAAAAGTGCCCCAATTTCTGCTTTAAAGTTTAGGAACTATCCCAAAATATATCACTAAGGTGACAGAAGTTGATTTCGAAGCATACTTTTTGAACAGGAGCTTCAACCGTTTTGTGGCATATGAGAAATTCCCTAGGCCCCGGACCTGTCGATTTTGGTCAAAAATGAAAATTTAAAAAGTGCCCCAATTTCTGCTTTAAGGTTTAGGTACTATCCCAAAATGTATCACTAAGGTGACAGAAGTTGATTTCAGAGCATAATTTTTGAACAGGAGCTTCAACCGTTTTGTGGCATATGAGAAATTCCGTAAGCCCCGGACCTGTCGATTTTGGTCAAAAATGAAAATTTCAAAAGTGCCCCAATTTCTTCTTTAAAGTTTAGGTACTATCCCAAAATGTATCACTAAGGTGACAGAAGTTGATTTCGGAGCATAATTTTTGAACAGTAGCTTCAACCGTTTTGTGGAATATGAGAAATTCCCTAAGCCCCGGACCTTTCGATTTTGGTCAAAAATTAAAATTTCAAAAGTGCCCCAATTTCTGCTTTAAGGTTTAGGTACTATCCCAAAATGTATCACTAAGGTGACAGAAGTTGATTTCAGAGCATAATTTTTGAACAGTAGCTTCAACCGTTTTGTGGCATATGAGAAATTCCCTAAGCCCCGGACCTGTCGATTTTGGTCAAAAATGAAAATTTCAAAAGTGCCCCAATTTCTGCTTTAAAGTTTAGGTACTATCCCAAAATGTATCACTAAGGTGACAGAAGTTTATTTCGGAGCATAATTTTTGAACAGGAGCTTCAACCGTTTTGTGGCATATGAGAAATTCCCTAAGCCCCGGACCTGTCGATTTTGGTCAAAAATGAAAATTTCAAAAGTGCCCCAATTTCTGCTTTAAAGTTTAGGTACTATCCCAAAATGTATCACTAAGGTGACAGAAGTTGATTTCAGAGCATAATTTTTGAACAGTAGCTTCAACCGTTTTGTGGCATATGAGAAATTCCCTAAGCCCCGGACCTGTCAATTTTGGTCAAAAATTAAAATTTCAAAAGTGTCCCAATTTCTGCTTTAATTTTTAGGTACTATCCCAAAATGTATCACTAAGGAGACAGAAGTTGATTATGGAGCATAATTTTTGAACAGGAGCTTCAACCACTTTGTGGCATATGAGAAATTCCCTAAGCCCCGGACCTGTCGATTTTGGTCAAAAATGAAAATGTCAAAAGTGCCCCAATTTCTGCTTTAAAGTTTAGGTACTATCCCAAAATGTATCACTAAGGTGACAGAAGTTGATTTCAGAGTATAATTTTTGAACAGTAGCTTCAACCGTTTTGTGGCATATGAGAAATTCCCTAAGCCCCGGACCTGTCGATTTTGGTCAAAAATGAAAATTTCAAAAGTGCCCCAATTTCTGCTTTAAGGTTTAGGTACTATCCCAAAATGTATCACTGAGGTGACAGAAGTTGATTTCAGAGCATAATTTTTGAACAGGAGCTTCAACCGTTTTGTGGCATATGAGAAATTCCCTAAGCCCGGACCTGTCGATTTTGGTCAAAAATGAAAATTTCAAAAGTGCCCCAATTTCTGCTTTAAAGTTTAGGTACTATCCCAAAATGTATCACTAAGGTGACAGAAGTTGATTTCAGAGCATAATTTTTGAACAGTAGCTTCAACCGTTTTGTGGCATATGAGAAATTCCCTAAGCCCCGGACCTGTCGATTTTGGTCAAAAATGAAAATTTCAAAAGTGCCCCAATTTCTTCTTTAAAGTTTAGGTTCTATCCCAAAATGTATCACTAAGGTGACAGAAGTTGATTTCGGAGCACAATTTTTGAACAGTAGCTTTAACCATTTTGTGGCATATATGAAATTCCCTAAGCCCCGGACCTGTCGATTTTGGTCAAAAATTAAAATTTCAAAAGTGTCCCAATTTCTGCTTTAATTTTTAGGTACTATCCCAAAATGTATCACTAAGGAGACAGAAGTTGATTATGGAGCATAATTTTTGAACAGGAGCTTCAACCACTTTGTGGCATATGAGAAATTCCCTAAGCCCCGGACATGTCGATTTTGGTCAAAAATGAAAATTTCAAAAGTGCCCCAATTTCTTCTTTAAAGTTTAGGAACTATCCCAAAATATATCACTAAGGTGACAGAAGTTGATTTCGAAGCATAATTTTTGAACAGGAGCTTCAACCGTTTTGTGGCATATGAGAAATTCCCTAGGCCCCGGACCTGTCGATTTTGGTCAAAAATGAAAATTTCAAAAGTGCCCCAATTTCTGCTTTAAGGTTTAGGTACTATCCCAAAATGTATCACTAAGGTGACAGAAGTTGATTTCAGAGCATAATTTTTGAACAGGAGCTTCAACCGTTTTGTGGCATATGAGAAATTCCCTAAGCCCCGGACCTGTCGATTTTTGTCAAAAATGAAAATTTCAAAAGTGCCCCAATTTCTGCTTTAAAGTTTAGGTACTATCCCAAAATGTATCACTAAGGTGACAGAAGTTGATTTCGGAGCATAATTTTTGAACAGTAGCTTCAACCGTTTTGTGGCATATGAGAAATTCCCTAAGCCCCGGACCTTTCGATTTTGGTCAAAAATGAAAATTTCAAAAGTGCCCCAATTTCTGCTTTAAGGTTTAGGTACTATCCCAAAATGTATCACTAAGGTGACAGAAGTTGATTTCAGAGCATAATTTTTGAACAGTAGCTTCAACCGTTTTGTGGCATATGAGAAATTCCCTAAGCCCCGGAAATGTCGATTTTGGTCAAAAAAGAAAATTTCAAAAGTGCCCCAATTTCTGCTTTAAAGTTTAGGTACTATCCCAAAATGTATCACTAAGGTGACAGAAGTTGATTTCGGAGCATAATTTTTGAACAGGAGCTTCAACCGTTTTGTGGCATATGAGAAATTCCCAAAGCCCCGGACCTGTCGATTTTGGTCAAAAATGAAAATTTTAAAAGTGCCCCAATTTCTGCTTTAAAGTTTAGGTACTATCCCAAAATGTATCACTAAGGTGACAGAAGTTGATTTCGGAGCACAATTTTTGAAAAGTAGCTTCAACCGTTTTGTGGCATATATGAAATTCCCTAAGTCCCGGACATGTCAATTTTGGTCAAAAATTAAAATTTCAAAAGTGTCCCAATTTCTGCTTTAATTTTTAGGTACTATCCCAAAATGTATCACTAAGGAGACAGAAGTTGATTATGGAGCATAATTTTTGAACAGGAGCTTCAACCACTTTGTGGCATATGAGAAATTCCCTAAGCCCCGGACCTGTCGATTTTGGTCAAAAATGAAAATTTCAAAAGTGCCCCAATTTCTGCTTTAAAGTTTAGGTACTATCCCAAAATGTATCACTAAGGTGACAGAAGTTGATTTCAGAGTATAATTTTTGAACAGTAGCTTCAACCGTTTTGTGGCATATGAGAAATTCCCTAAGCCCCGGACCTGTCGATTTTGGTCAAAAATGAAAATTTCAAAAGTGCCCCAATTTCTTCTTTAAAGTTTAGGTACTATCCCAAAATGTATCACTAAGGTGACAGAAGTTGATTTCGGAGCATAATTTTTGAACAGTAGCTTCAACCGTTTTGTGGAATATGAGAAATTCCCTAAGCCCCGGACCTTTCGATTTTGGTCAAACATGAAAATTTCAAAAGTGCCCCAATTTCTGCTTTAATGTTTAGGTACTATCCCAAAATGTATCACTAAGGTGACAGAAGTTGATTTCAGAGCATAATTTTTGAACAGTAGCTTCAACCGTTTTGTGGCATATGAGATATTCCCTAAGCCCCGGACCTGTCGATTTTGGTCAAAAATGAAAATTTCAAAAGTGCCCCAATTTCTGCTTTAAAGTTTAGGTACTATCCCAAAATGTATCACTAAGGTGACAGAAGTTGATTTCGGAGCATCATTTTTGAACAGGAGCTTCAACCGTTTTGTGGCATATGAGAAATTCCCTAAGCCCCGGACCTGTCGATTTTGGTCAAAAATGAAAATTTCAAAAGTGCCCCAATTTCTGCTTTAAAGTTTAGGTACTATCCCAAAATGTATCACTAAGGTGACAGAAGTTGATTTCAGAGCATAATTTTTGAACAGTAGCTTCAACCGTTTTGTGGCATATGAGAAATTCCCTAAGCCCCGGACCTGTCGATTTTGGTCAAAAATGAAAATTTCAAAAGTGCCCCAATTTCTTCTTAAAAGTTTAGGTACTATCCCAAAATGTATCACTAAGGTGACAGAAGTTGATTTCGGAGCACAATTTTTGAACAGTAGCTTCAACCGTTTTGTGGCATATATGAAATTCCCTAAGCCCCGGACCTGTCAATTTTGGTCAAAAATTAAAATTTCAAAAGTGTCCCAATTTCTGCTTTAATTTTTAGGTACTATCCCAAAATGTATCACTAAGGAGACAGAAGTTGATTATGGAGCATAATTTTTGAACAGGAGCTTCAACCACTTTGTGGCATATGAGAAATTCCCTAAGCCCCGGACCTGTCGATTTTGGTCAAAAATGAAAATTTCAAAAGTGCCCCAATTTCTGCTTTAAAGTTTAGGTACTATCCCAAAATGTATCACTAAGGTGACAGAAGTTGATTTCAGAGTATAATTTTTGAACAGTAGCTTCAACCGTTTTGTGGCATGTGAGAAATTCCCTAAGCCCCGGACCTGTCGATTTTGGTCAAAAATGAAAATTTCAAAAGTGCCCCAATTTCTGCTTTAAAGTTTAGGTACTATCCCAAAATGTATCACTAAGGAGACAGAAGTTGATTATGGAGCATAATTTTTGAACAGGAGCTTCAACCACTTTGTGGCATATGAGAAATTCCCTAAGCACCGGACCTGTCGATTTTGGTCAAAAATGAAAATTTCAAAAGTGCCCCAATTTCTGCTTTAAAGTTTAGGTACTATCCCAAAATGTATCACTAAGGTGACAGAAGTTGATTTCGGAGCATAATTTTTGAACAGTAGCTTCAACCGTTTTGTGGCATATGAGAAATTCCCTAAGCCCTGGACCTGTCGATTTTGGTCAAAAATGAAAATTTCAAAAGTGCCCCAATTTCTGCTTTAAAGTTTAGGAACTATCCCAAAATATATCACTAAGGTGACAGAAGTTGATTTCGAAGCATAATTTTTGAACAGGAGCTTCAACCGTTTTGTGGCATATGAGAAATTCCCTAGGCCCCGGACCTGTCGATTTTGGTCAAAAATGAAAATTTCAAAAGTGCCCCAATTTCTTCTTTAAAGTTTAGGTACTATCCCAAAATGTATCACTAAGGTGACAGAAGTTGATTTCGGAGCATAATTTTTGAACAGTAGCTTCAACCGTTTTGTGGAATATGAGAAATTCCCTAAGCCCCGGACCTTTCGATTTTGGTCAAAAATTAAAATTTCAAAAGTGCCCCAATTTCTGCTTTAAGGTTTAGGTACTATCCCAAAATGTATCACTAAGGTGACAGAAGTTGATTTCAGAGCATAATTTTTGAACAGTAGCTTCAACCGTTTTGTGGCATATGAGAAATTCCCTAAGCCCCGGACCTGTCGATTTTGGTCAAAAATGAAAATTTCAAAAGTGCCCCAATTTCTGCTTTAAAGTTTAGGTACTATCCCAAAATGTATCACTAAGGTGACAGAAGTTTATTTCGGAGCATAATTTTTGAACAGGAGCTTCAACCGTTTTGTGGCATATGAGAAATTCCCTAAGCCCCGGACCTGTCGATTTTGGTCAAAAATGAAAATTTCAAAAGTGCCCCAATTTCTGCTTTAAAGTTTAGGTACTATCCCAAAATGTATCACTAAGGTGACAGAAGTTGATTTCAGAGCATAATTTTTGAACAGTAGCTTCAACCGTTTTGTGGCATATGAGAAATTCCCTAAGCCCCGGACCTGTCAATTTTGGTCAAAAATTAAAATTTCAAAAGTGTCCCAATTTCTGCTTTAATTTTTAGGTACTATCCCAAAATGTATCACTAAGGAGACAGAAGTTGATTATGGAGCATAATTTTTGAACAGGAGCTTCAACCACTTTGTGGCATATGAGAAATTCCCTAAGCCCCGGACCTGTCGATTTTGGTCAAAAATGAAAATGTCAAAAGTGCCCCAATTTCTGCTTTAAAGTTTAGGTACTATCCCAAAATGTATCACTAAGGTGACAGAAGTTGATTTCAGAGTATAATTTTTGAACAGTAGCTTCAACCGTTTTGTGGCATATGAGAAATTCCCTAAGCCCCGGACCTGTCGATTTTGGTCAAAAATGAAAATTTCAAAAGTGCCCCAATTTCTGCTTTAAGGTTTAGGTACTATCCCAAAATGTATCACTGAGGTGACAGAAGTTGATTTCAGAGCATAATTTTTGAACAGTAGCTTCAACCGTTTTGTGGAATATGAGAAATTCCCTAAGCCCCGGACCTGTCGATTTTGGTCAAAAATGAAAATTTCAAAAGTGCCCCAATTTCTGCTTTAAAGTTTAGGTACTATCCCAAAATGTATCACTAAGGTGACAGAAGTTGATTTCGGAGCATAATTTTTGAACAGGAGCTTCAACCGTTTTGTGGCATATGAGAAATTCCCTAAGCCCGGACCTGTCGATTTTGGTCAAAAATGAAAATTTCAAAAGTGCCCCAATTTCTGCTTTAAAGTTTAGATACTATCCCAAAATGTATCACTAAGGTGACAGAAGTTGATTTCAGAGCATAATTTTTGAACAGTAGCTTCAACCGTTTTGTGGCATATGAGAAATTCCCTAAGCCCCGGACCTGTCGATTTTGGTCAAAAATGAAAATTTCAAAAGTGCCCCAATTTCTTCTTTAAAGTTTAGGTTCTATCCCAAAATGTATCACTAAGGTGACAGAAGTTGATTTCGGAGCACAATTTTTGAACAGTAGCTTTAACCATTTTGTGGCATATATGAAATTCCCTAAGCCCCGGACCTGTCGATTTTGGTCAAAAATTTAAATTTCAAAAGTGTCCCAATTTCTGCTTTAATTTTTAGGTACTATCCCAAAATGTATCACTAAGGAGACAGAAGTTGATTATGGAGCATAATTTTTGAACAGGAGCTTCAACCACTTTGTGGCATATGAGAAATTCCCTAAGCCCCGGACCTGTCGATTTTGGTCAAAAATGAAAATTTCAAAAGTGCCCCAATTTCTGCTTTAAAGTTTAGGTACTATCCCAAAATGTATCACTAAGGTGACAGAAGTTGATTTCGGAGCATAATTTTTGAACAGTAGCTTCAACCGTTTTGTGGCATATGAGAAATTCCCTAAGCCCCGGACCTGTCGATTTTGGTCAAAAATGAAAATTTCAAAAGTGCCCCAATTTCTTCTTTAAAGTTTAGGAACTATCCCAAAATATATCACTAAGGTGACAGAAGTTGATTTCGAAGCATAATTTTTGAACAGGAGCTTCAACCGTTTTGTGGCATATGAGAAATTCCCTAGGCCCCGGACCTGTCGATTTTGTCAAAAATGAAAATTTCAAAAGTGCCCCAATTTCTGCTTTAAGGTTTAGGTACTATCCCAAAATGTATCACTAAGGTGACAGAAGTTGATTTCAGAGCATAATTTTTGAACAGGAGCTTCAACCGTTTTGTGGCATATGAGAAATTCCCTAAGCCCCGGACCTGTCGATTTTTGTCAAAAATGAAAATTTCAAAAGTGCCCCAATTTCTGCTTTAAAGTTTAGGTACTATCCCAAAATGTATCACTAAGGTGACAGAAGTTGATTTCGGAGCATAATTTTTGAACAGTAGCTTCAACCGTTTTGTGGCATATGAGAAATTCCCTAAGCCCCGGACCTTTCGATTTTGGTCAAAAATGAAAATTTCAAAAGTGCCCCAATTTCTGCTTTAAGGTTTAGGTACTATCCCAAAATGTATCACTAAGGTGACAGAAGTTGATTTCAGAGCATAATTTTTGAACAGTAGCTTCAACCGTTTTGTGGCATATGAGAAATTCCCTAAGCCCCGGACCTGTCGATTTTGGTCAAAAATGAAAATTTCAAAAGTGCCCCAATTTCTGCTTTAAAGTTTAGGTACTATCCCAAAATGTATCACTAAGGTGACAGAAGTTGATTTCGGAGCATAATTTTTGAACAGGAGCTTCAACCGTTTTGTGGCATATGAGAAATTCCCAAAGCCCCGGACCTGTCGATTTTGGTCAAAAATGAAAATTTCAAAAGTGCCCCAATTTCTGCTTTAAAGTTTAGGTACTATCCCAAAATGTATCACTAAGGTGACAGAAGTTGATTTCGGAGCACAATTTTTGAAAAGTAGCTTCAACCGTTTTGTGGCATATATGAAATTCCCTAAGTCCCGGACATGTCAATTTTGGTCAAAAATTAAAATTTCAAAAGTGTCCCAATTTCTGCTTTAATTTTTAGGTACTATCCCAAAATGTATCACTAAGGAGACAGAAGTTGATTATGGAGCATAATTTTTGAACAGGAGCTTCAACCACTTTGTGGCATATGAGAAATTCCCTAAGCCCCGGACCTGTCGATTTTGGTCAAAAATGAAAATTTCAAAAGTGCCCCAATTTCTGCTTTAAAGTTTAGGTACTATCCCAAAATGTATCACTAAGGTGACAGAAGTTGATTTCAGAGTATAATTTTTGAACAGTAGCTTCAACCGTTTTGTGGCATATGAGAAATTCCCTAAGCCCCGGACCTGTCGATTTTGGTCAAAAATGAAAATTTCAAAAGTGCCCCAATTTCTTCTTTAAAGTTTAGGTACTATCCCAAAATGTATCACTAAGGTGACAGAAGTTGATTTCGGAGCATAATTTTTGAACAGTAGCTTCAACCGTTTTGTGGAATATGAGAAATTCCCTAAGCCCCGGACCTTTCGATTTTGGTCAAACATGAAAATTTCAAAAGTGCCCCAATTTCTGCTTTAATGTTTAGGTACTATCCCAAAATGTATCACTAAGGTGACAGAAGTTGATTTCAGAGCATAATTTTTGAACAGTAGCTTCAACCGTTTTGTGGCATATGAGATATTCCCTAAGCCCCGGACCTGTCGATTTTGGTCAAAAATGTAAAATGTCAAAAGTGCCCCAATTTCTGCTTTAAAGTTTAGGTACTATCCCAAAATTTATCACTAAGGTGACAGAAGTTGATTTCGGAGCATCATTTTTGAACAGGAGCTTCAACCGTTTTGTGGCATATGAGAAATTCCCTAAGCCCCGGACCTGTCGATTTTGGTCAAAAATGAAAATTTCAAAAGTGCCCCAATTTCTGCTTTAAAGTTTAGGTACTATCCCAAAATGTATCACTAAGGTGACAGAAGTTGATTTCAGAGCATAATTTTTGAACAGTAGCTTCAACCGTTTTGTGGCATATGAGAAATTCCCTAAGCCCCGGACCTGTCGATTTTGGTCAAAAATGAAAATTTCAAAAGTGCCCCAATTTCTTCTTAAAAGTTTAGGTACTATCCCAAAATGTATCACTAAGGTGACAGAAGTTGATTTCGGAGCACAATTTTTGAACAGTAGCTTCAACCGTTTTGTGGCATATATGAAATTCCCTAAGCCCCGGACCTGTCGATTTTGGTCAAAAATGAAAATTTCAAAAGTGTCCCAATTTCTGCTTTAAAGTTTAGGTACTATCCCAAAATGTATCACTAAGGTGACAGAAGTTGATTTCGGAGCATAATTTTTGAACAGGAGCTACAACCGTTTTGTGGCATATGAGAAATTCCCTAAGCCCCGGACCTGTCGATTTTGGTCAAAAATGAAAATTTCAAAAGTGCCCCAATTTCTGCTTTAAAGTTTAGGTACTATCCCAAAATGTATCACTAAGGTGACAGAAGTTGATTTCAGAGCATAATTTTTGAACAGTTGCTTCAACCGTTTTGTGGCATATATGAAATTCCCTAAGCCCCGGACCTGTCAATTTTGGTCAAAAATTAAAATTTCAAAAGTGTCCCAATTTCTGCTTTAATTTTTAGGTACTATCCCAAAATGTATCACTAAGGAGACAGAAGTTGATTATGGAGCATAATTTTTGAACAGGAGCTTCAACCACTTTGTGGCATATGAGAAATTCCCTAAGCCCCGGACCTGTCAATTTTGGTCAAAAATGAAAATTTCAAAAGTGCCCCAATTTCTGCTTTAAAGTTTAGGTACTATCCCAAAATGTATCACTAAGGTGACAGAAGTTGATTTCAGAGTATAATTTTTGAACAGTAGCTTCAACCGTTTTGTGGCATATGAGAAATTCCCTAAGCCCCGAACCTGTCGATTTTGGTCAAAAATGAAAATTTCAAAAGTGCCCCAATTTCTTCTTAAAAGTTTAGGTACTATCCCAAAATGTATCACTAAGGTGACAGAAGTTGATTTCGGAGCACAATTTTTGAACAGTAGCTTCAACCGTTTTGTGGCATATATGAAATTCCCTAAGCCCCGGACCTGTCGATTTTGGTCAAAAATGAAAATTTCAAAAGTGCCCCAATTTCTGCTTTAAAGTTTAGGTACTATCCCAAAATGTATCACTAAGGTGACAGAAGTTGATTTCGGAGCATAATTTTTGAACAGGAGCTACAACCGTTTTGAGGCATATGAGAAATTCCCTAAGCCCCGGACCTGTCGATTTTGGTCAAAAATGAAAATTTCAAAAGTGCCCCAATTTCTGCTTTAAAGTTTAGGTACTATCCCAAAATGTATCACTAAGGTGACAGAAGTTGATTTCAGAGCATAATTTTTGAACAGTAGCTTCAACCGTTTTGTGGCATATGAGAAATTCCCTAAGCCCCGGACCTGTCGATTTTGGTCAAAAATGAAAATTTCAAAAGTGCCCCAATTTCTTCTTAAAAGTTTAGGTACTATCCCAAAATGTATCACTAAGGTGACAGAAGTTGATTTCGGAGCACAATTTTTGAACAGTTGCTTCAACCGTTTTGTGGCATATATGAAATTCCCTAAGCCCCGGACCTGTCAATTTTGGTCAAAAATGAAAATTTCAAAAGTGTCCCAATTTCTGCTTTAATTTTTAGGTACTATCCCAAAATGTATCACTAAGGAGACAGAAGTTGATTATGGAGCATCATTTTTGAACAGGAGCTTCAACCACTTTGTGGCATATGAGAAATTCCCTAAGCCCCGGACCTGTCGATTTTGGTCAAAAATGAAAATTTCAAAAGTGCCCCAATTTCTGCTTTAAAGTTTAGGTACTATCCCAAAATGTATCACTAAGGTGACAGAAGTTGATTTCAGAGTATAATTTTTGAACAGTAGCTTCCACCGTTTTGTGGCATATGAGAAATTCCCTAAGCCCCGAACCTGTCGATTTTGGTCAAAAATGAAAATTTCAAAAGTGCCCCAATTTCTTCTTTAAAGTTTAGGTACTATCCCAAAATGTATCACTAAGGTGACAGAAGTTGATTTCGGAGCATCATTTTTGAACAGTAGCTTCAACCGTTTTGTGGAATATGAGAAATTCCCTAAGCCCCGGACCTTTCGATTTTGGTCAAAAATGAAAATTTCAAAAGTGACCCAATTTCTGCTTTAAGGTTTAGGTACTATCCCAAAATGTATCACTAAGGTGACAGAAGTTGATTTCAGAGCATAATTTTTGAACAGTAGCTTCAACCGTTTTGTGGCATATGAGAAATTCCCTAAGCCCCGGACCTGTCGATTATGGTCAAAAATGAAAATTTCAAAAGTGCCCCAATTTCTGCTTTAAAGTTTAGGTACTATCCCAAAATGTATCACTAAGGTGACAGAAGTTGATTTCGGAGCATAATTTTTGAACAGGAGCTTCAACCGTTTTGTGGCATATGAGAAATTCCCTAAGCCCCGGACCTGTCGATATTGGTCAAAAATGAAAATTTCAAAAGTGCCCCAATTTCTGCTTTAAAGTTTAGGTACTATCCCAAAATGTATCACTAAGGTGACAGAAGTTGATTTCAGAGCATCATTTTTGAACAGTAGCTTCAACCATTTTGTGGCATATGAGAAATTCCCTAAGCCCCGGACCTGTCGATTTTGGTCAAAAATGAAAATTTCAAAAGTGCACCAATTTCTTCTTTAAAGTTTAGGTACTATCCCAAAATGTATCACTAAGGTGACAGAAGTTGATTTCAGAGCATAATTTTTGAACAGTAGCTTCAACCGTTTTGTGGCATATGAGAAATTCCCTAAGCCTCGGACCTGTCGATTTTGGTCAAAAATTAAAATTTCAAAAGTGCACCAATTTCTTCTTTAAACTTTAGGTACTATCCCAAAATGTATCACTAAGGTGACAGAAGTTGATTTCGGAGCACAATTTTTGAACAGTAGCTTCAACCGTTTTGTGGCATATATGAAATTCCCTAAGCCCCGGACCTGTCGATTTTGGTCAAAAATTAAAATTTCAAAAGTGTCCCAATTTCTGCTTTAATTTTTAGGTACTATCCCAAAATGTATCACTAAGGAGACAGAAGTTGATTATGGAGCATAATTTTTGAACAGGAGCTTCAACCACTTTGTGGCATATGAGAAATTCCCTAAACCCCGGACCTGTCGATTTTGGTCAAAAATGAAAATTTCAAAAGTGCCCCAATTTCTGCTTTAAAGTTTAGGTACTATCCCAAAATGTATCACTAAGGCGACAGAAGTTAATTTCAGAGCATAATTTTTGAACAGTAGCTTCAACCGTTTTGTGGCATATGAGAAATTCCCTAAGCCCCGGACCTGTCGATTTTGGTCAAAAATGAAAATTTCAAAAGTGCCCCAATTTCTTCTTTAAAGTTTAGGTACTATCCCAAAATGTATCACTAAGGTGACAGAAGTTGATTTCGGAGCATAATTTTTGAACAGTAGCTTCAACCGTTTTGTGGCATATATGAAATTCCCTAAGCCCCGGACCTGTCGATTTTGGTCAAAAATTAAAATTTCAAAAGTGTCCCAATTTCTGCTTTAATTTTTAGGTACTATCCCAAAATGTATCACTAAGGTGACAGAAGTTGATTTCAGAGCATAATTTTTGAACATTAGCTTCAACCGTTTTGTGGCATATGAGAAATTCCCTAAGCCCCGGACCTTTCGATTTTGGTCAAAAATGAAAATTTCAAAAGTGCCCCAATTTCTGCTTTAAAGTTTAGGTACTATCCCAAAATGTATCACTAAGGTGACAGAAGTTGATTTCAGAGCATAATTTTTGAACAGTAGCTTCAACCGTTTTGTGGCATATGAGAAATTCCCTAAGCCCCGAACCTGTCGATTTTGGTCAAAAATGAAAATTTCAAAAGTGCCCCAATTTCTTCTTTAAAGTTTAGGTACTATCCCAAAATGTATCACTAAGGTGACAGAAGTTGATTTCGGAGCATCATTTTTGAACAGTAGCTTCAACCGTTTTGTGGCATATGAGAAATTCCCTAAGCCCCGGACCTGTCGATTTTGGTCAAAAATGAAAATTTCAAAAGTGCCCCAATTTCTGCTTTAAAGTTTAGGTACTATCCCAAAATGTATCACTAAGGTGACAGAAGTTGATTTCGGAGCTTAATTTTTGAACAGGAACTTCAACCGTTTTGTGGCATATGAGAAATTCCCTAAGCCCCGGACCTGTCGATATTGGTCAAAAATGAAAATTTCAAAAGTGCCCCAATTTCTGCTTTAAAGTTTAGGTACTTTCCCAAAATGTATCACTAAGGTGACAGAAGTTGATTTCAGAGCATCATTTTTGAACAGTAGCTTCAACCATTTTGTGGCATATGAGAAATTCCCTAAGCCCCGGACCTGTCGATTTTGGTCAAAAATGAAAATTTCAAAAGTGCACCAATTTCTTCTTTAAAGTTTAGGTACTATCCCAAAATGTATCACTAAGGTGACAGAAGTTGATTTCAGAGCATCATTTTTGAACAGTAGCTTCAACCGTTTTGTGGCATATGAGAAATTCCCTAAGCCCCGGACCTGTCGATTTTGGTCAAAAATTAAAATTTCAAAAGTGCACCAATTTCTGCTTTAATTTTTAGGTACTATCCCAAAATGTATCACTAAGGAGACAGAAGTTGATTATGGAGCATCATTTTTGAACAGGAGCTTCAACCACTTTGTGGCATATGAGAAATTCCCTAAGCCCCGGACCTGTCGATTTTGGTCAAAAATGAAAATTTCAAAAGTGCCCCAATTTCTGCTTTAAAGTTTAGGTACTATCCCAAAATGTATCACTAAGGTGACAGAAGTTGATTTCGGAGCATAATTTTTGAACAGGAGCTTCAACCGTTTTGTGGCATATGAGAAATTCCCTAAGCCCCGGACCTGTCGATTTTGGTCAAAAATGAAAATTTCAAAAGTGCCCCAATTTCTGCTTTAAAGTTTAGGTACTATCCCAAAATGTATCACTAAGGTGACAGAAGTTGATTTCAGAGCATAATTTTTGAACAGTAGCTTCAACCGTTTTGTGGCATATGAGAAATTCCCTAAGCCCCGGACCTGTCGATTTTGGTCAAAAATGAAAATTTCAAAAGTGCCCCAATTTCTTCTTTAAAGTTTAGGTACTATCCCAAAATGTATCACTAAGGTGACAGAAGTTGATTTCGGAGCACAATTTTTGAACAGTAGCTTCAACCGTTTTGTGGCATATATGAAATTCCCTAAGCCCCGGACCTGTCGATTTAGGTCAAAAATTAAAATTTCAAAAGTGCCCCAATTTCTGCTTTAAAGTTTAGGTACTATCCCAAAATGTATCACTAAGGTGACAGAAGTTGATTTCGGAGCATAATTTTTGAACAGGAGCTTCAACCGTTTTGTGGCATATGAGAAATTCCCTAAGCCCCGGACCTGTCGATTTTGGTCAAAAATGAAAATTTCAAAAGTGCCCCAATTTCTGCTTTAAAGTTTAGGTACTATCCCAAAATGTATCACTAAGGTGACAGAAGTTGATTTCAGAGCATAATTTTTGAACAGTAGCTTCAACCGTTTTGTGGCATATGAGAAATTCCCTAAGCCCCGGACCTGTCGATTTTGGTCAAAAATGAAAATTTCAAAAGTGCCCCAATTTCTTCTTTAAAGTTTAGGTACTATCCCAAAATGTATCACTAAGGTGACAGAAGTTGATTTCGGAGCACAATTTTTGAACAGTAGCTTCAACCGTTTTGTGGCATATATGAAATTCCCTAAGCCCCGGACCTGTCGATTTTGGTCAAAAATTAAAATTTCAAAAGTGCCCCAATTTCTGCTTTAAAGTTTAGGTACTATCCCAAAATGTATCACTAAGGTGACAGAAGTTGATTTCGGAGCATAATTTTTGAACAGGAGCTTAAACAGTTTTGTGGCATATGAGAAATTCCCTAAGCCCCGGACCTGTCAATTTTGGTCAAAAATTAAAATTTCAAAAGTGTCCCAATTTCTGCTTTAATTTTTAGGTACTATCCCAAAATGTATCACTAAGGAGACAGAAGTTGATTATGGAGCATAATTTTTGAACAGGAGCTTCAACCACTTTGTGGCATATGAGAAATTCCCTAAGCCCCGGACCTGTCGATTTTGGTCAAAAATGAAAATTTCAAAAGTGCCCCAATTTCTGCTTTAAAGTTTAGGTACTATCCCAAAATGTATCACTAAGGTGACAGAAGTTGATTTCAGAGTATAATTTTTGAACAGTAGCTTCAACCGTTTTGTGGCATATGAGAAATTCCCTAAGCCCCGAACCTGTCGATTTTGGTCAAAAATGAAAATTTCAAAAGTGCCCCAATTTCTTCTTTAAAGTTTAGGTACTATCCCAAAATGTATCACTAAGGTGACAGAAGTTGATTTCGGAGCATCATTTTTGAACAGTAGCTTCAACCGTTTTGTGGAATATGAGAAATTCCCTAAGCCCCGGACCTTTCGATTTTGGTCAAAAATGAAAATTTCAAAAGTGCCCCAATTTCTGCTTTAAGGTTTAGGTACTATCCCAAAATGTATCACTAAGGTGACAGAAGTTGATTTCAGAGCATAATTTTTGAACAGTAGCTTCAACCGTTTTGTGGCATATGAGAAATTCCCTAAGCCCCGGACCTGTCGATTTTGGTCAAAAATGAAAATTTCAAAAGTGCCCCAATTTCTGCTTTAAAGTTTAGGTACTATCCCAAAATGTATCACTAAGGTGACAGAAGTTGATTTCGGAGCATAATTTTTGAACAGGAGCTTCAACCGTTTTGTGGCATATGAGAAATTCCCTTAGCCCCGGACCTGTCGATATTGGTCAAAAATGAAAATTTCAAAAGTGCCCCAATTTCTGCTTTAAAGTTTAGGTACTATCCCAAAATGTATCACTAAGGTGACAGAAGTTGATTTCAGAGCATAATTTTTGAACAGTAGCTTCAACCGTTTTGTGGCATATGAGAAATTCCCTAAGCCCCGGACCTGTCGATTTTGGTCAAAAATGAAAATTTCAAAAGTGCACCAATTTCTTCTTTAAAGTTTAGGTACTATCCCAAAATGTATCACTAAGGTGACAGAAGTTGATTTCGGAGCACAATTTTTGAACAGTAGCTTCAACCGTTTTGTGGCATATATGAAATTCCCTAAGCCCCGGACCTGTCGATTTTGGTCAAAAATTAAAATTTCAAAAGTGCCCCAATTTCTGCTTTAAAGTTTAGGTACTATCCCAAAATGTATCACTAAGGTGACAGAAGTTGATTTCAGAGCATAATTTTTGAACAGTAGCTTCAACCGTTTTGTGGCATATGAGAAATTCCCTAAGCCCCGGACCTGTCGATTTTGGTCAAAAATGAAAATTTCAAAAGTGCACCAATTTCTTCTTTAAAGTTTAGGTACTATCCCAAAATGTATCACTAAGGTGACAGAAGTTGATTTCGGAGCACAATTTTTGAACAGTAGCTTCAACCGTTTTGTGGCATATATGAAATTCCCTAAGCCCCGGACCTGTCGATTTTGGTCAAAAATTAAAATTTCAAAAGTGTCCCAATTTCTGCTTTAATTTTTAGGTACTATCCCAAAATGTATCACTAAGGAGACAGAAGTTGATTATGGAGCATAATTTTTGAACAGGAGCTTCAACCACTTTGTGGCATATGAGAAATTCCCTAAGCCCCGGACCTGTCGATTTTGGTCAAAAATGAAAATTTCAAAAGTGCCCCAATTTCTGCTTTAAAGTTTAGGTACTATCCCAAAATGTATCACTAAGGTGACAGAAGTTGATTTCGGAGCATAATTTTTGAACAGTAGCTTCAACCGTTTTGTGGCATATATGAAATTCCCTAAGCCCCGGACCTGTCGATTTTGGTCAAAAATTAAAATTTCAAAAGTGTCCCAATTTCTGCTTTAATTTTTAGGTACTATCCCAAAATGTATCACTAAGGAGACAGAAGTTGATTATGGAGCATAATTTTTGAACAGGAGCTTCAACCACTTTGTGGCATATGAGAAATTCCCTAAGCCCCGGACCTGTCGATTTTGGTCCAAAATGAAAATTTCAAAAGTGCCCCAATTTCTGCTTTAAAGTTTAGGTACTATCCCAAAATGTATCACTAAGGTGACAGAAGTTGATTTCAGAGCATAAATTTTGAACAGTAGCTTCAACCGTTTTGTGGCATATGAGAAATTCCCTAAGCCCCGGACCTGTCGATTTTGGTCAAAAATGAAAATTTCAAAAGTGCCCCAATTTCTGCTTTAAAGTTTAGGAACTATCCCAAAATATATCACTAAGGTGACAGAAGTTGATTTCGAAGCATAATTTTTGAACAGGAGCTTCAACCGTTTTGTGGCATATGAGAAATTCCCTAAGCCCCGGACCTGTCGATTTTGGTCAAAAATGAAAATTTCAAAAGTGCCCCAATTTCTGCTTTAAGGTTTAGGTACTATCCCAAAATGTATCACTAAGGTGACAGAAGTTGATTTCGGAGCACAATTTTTGAACAGTAGCTTCAACCGTTTTGTGGCATATATGAAATTCCCTAAGCCCCGGACCTGTCGATTTTGGTCAAAAATTAAAATTTCAAAAGTGTCCCAATTTCTGCTTTAATTTTTAGGTACTATCCCAAAATGTATCACTAAGGAGACAGAAGTTGATTATGGAGCATAATTTTTGAACAGGAGCTTCAACCACTTTGTGGCATATGAGAAATTCCCTAAACCCCGGACCTGTCGATTTTGGTCAAAAATGAAAATTTCAAAAGTGCCCCAATTTCTGCTTTAAAGTTTAGGTACTATCCCAAAATGTATCACTAAGGCGACAGAAGTTAATTTCAGAGCATAATTTTTGAACAGTAGCTTCAACCGTTTTGTGGCATATGAGAAATTCCCTAAGCCCCGGACCTGTCGATTTTGGTCAAAAATGAAAATTTCAAAAGTGCCCCAATTTCTTCTTTAAAGTTTAGGTACTATCCCAAAATGTATCACTAAGGTGACAGAAGTTGATTTCGGAGCATAATTTTTGAACAGTAGCTTCAACCGTTTTGTGGCATATATGAAATTCCCTAAGCCCCGGACCTGTCGATTTTGGTCAAAAATTAAAATTTCAAAAGTGTCCCAATTTCTGCTTTAATTTTTAGGTACTATCCCAAAATGTATCACTAAGGTGACAGAAGTTGATTTCAGAGCATAATTTTTGAACATTAGCTTCAACCGTTTTGTGGCATATGAGAAATTCCCTAAGCCCCGGACCTTTCGATTTTGGTCAAAAATGAAAATTTCAAAAGTGCCCCAATTTCTGCTTTAAAGTTTAGGTACTATCCCAAAATGTATCACTAAGGTGACAGAAGTTGATTTCAGAGCATAATTTTTGAACAGTAGCTTCAACCGTTTTGTGGCATATGAGAAATTCCCTAAGCCCCGAACCTGTCGATTTTGGTCAAAAATGAAAATTTCAAAAGTGCCCCAATTTCTTCTTTAAAGTTTAGGTACTATCCCAAAATGTATCACTAAGGTGACAGAAGTTGATTTCGGAGCATCATTTTTGAACAGTAGCTTCAACCGTTTTGTGGAATATGAGAAATTCCCTAAGCCCCGTACCTTTCGATTTTGGTCAAAAATGAAAATTTCAAAAGTGCCCCAATTTCTGCTTTAAGGTTTAGGTACTATCCCAAAATGTATCACTAAGGTGACAGAAGTTGATTTCAGAGCATAATTTTTGAACAGTAGCTTCAACCGTTTTGTGGCATATGAGAAATTCCCTAAGCCCCGGACCTGTCGATTTTGGTCAAAAATGAAAATTTCAAAAGTGCCCCAATTTCTGCTTTAAAGTTTAGGTACTATCCCAAAATGTATCACTAAGGTGACAGAAGTTGATTTCGGAGCTTAATTTTTGAACAGGAACTTCAACCGTTTTGTGGCATATGAGAAATTCCCTAAGCCCCGGACCTGTCGATATTGGTCAAAAATGAAAATTTCAAAAGTGCCCCAATTTCTGCTTTAAAGTTTAGGTACTTTCCCAAAATGTATCACTAAGGTGACAGAAGTTGATTTCAGAGCATCATTTTTGAACAGTAGCTTCAACCATTTTGTGGCATATGAGAAATTCCCTAAGCCCCGGACCTGTCGATTTTGGTCAAAAATGAAAATTTCAAAAGTGCACCAATTTCTTCTTTAAAGTTTAGGTACTATCCCAAAATGTATCACTAAGGTGACAGAAGTTGATTTCAGAGCATCATTTTTGAACAGTAGCTTCAACCGTTTTGTGGCATATGAGAAATTCCCTAAGCCCCGGACCTGTCGATTTTGGTCAAAAATTAAAATTTCAAAAGTGCACCAATTTCTGCTTTAATTTTTAGGTACTATCCCAAAATGTATCACTAAGGAGACAGAAGTTGATTATGGAGCATCATTTTTGAACAGGAGCTTCAACCACTTTGTGGCATATGAGAAATTCCCTAAGCCCCGGACCTGTCGATTTTGGTCAAAAATGAAAATTTCAAAAGTGCCCCAATTTCTGCTTTAAAGTTTAGGTACTATCCCAAAATGTATCACTAAGGTGACAGAAGTTGATTTCGGAGCATAATTTTTGAACAGGAGCTTCAACCGTTTTGTGGCATATGAGAAATTCCCTAAGCCCCGGACCTGTCGATTTTGGTCAAAAATGAAAATTTCAAAAGTGCCCCAATTTCTGCTTTAAAGTTTAGGTACTATCCCAAAATGTATCACTAAGGTGACAGAAGTTGATTTCAGAGCATAATTTTTGAACAGTAGCTTCAACCGTTTTGTGGCATATGAGAAATTCCCTAAGCCCCGGACCTGTCGATTTTGGTCAAAAATGAAAATTTCAAAAGTGCCCCAATTTCTTCTTTAAAGTTTAGGTACTATCCCAAAATGTATCACTAAGGTGACAGAAGTTGATTTCGGAGCACAATTTTTGAACAGTAGCTTCAACCGTTTTGTGGCATATATGAAATTCCCTAAGCCCCGGACCTGTCGATTTAGGTCAAAAATTAAAATTTCAAAAGTGCCCCAATTTCTGCTTTAAAGTTTAGGTACTATCCCAAAATGTATCACTAAGGTGACAGAAGTTGATTTCGGAGCATAATTTTTGAACAGGAGCTTCAACCGTTTTGTGGCATATGAGAAATTCCCTAAGCCCCGGACCTGTCGATTTTGGTCAAAAATGAAAATTTCAAAAGTGCCCCAATTTCTGCTTTAAAGTTTAGGTACTATCCCAAAATGTATCACTAAGGTGACAGAAGTTGATTTCAGAGCATAATTTTTGAACAGTAGCTTCAACCGTTTTGTGGCATATGAGAAATTCCCTAAGCCCCGGACCTGTCGATTTTGGTCAAAAATGAAAATTTCAAAAGTGCCCCAATTTCTTCTTTAAAGTTTAGGTACTATCCCAAAATGTATCACTAAGGTGACAGAAGTTGATTTCGGAGCACAATTTTTGAACAGTAGCTTCAACCGTTTTGTGGCATATATGAAATTCCCTAAGCCCCGAACCTGTCGATTTTGGTCAAAAATTAAAATTTCAAAAGTGCCCCAATTTCTGCTTTAAAGTTTAGGTACTATCCCAAAATGTATCACTAAGGTGACAGAAGTTGATTTCGGAGCATCATTTTTGAACAGGAGCTTAAACAGTTTTGTGGCATATGAGAAATTCCCTAAGCCCCGGACCTGTCAATTTTGGTCAAAAATTAAAATTTCAAAAGTGTCCCAATTTCTGCTTTAATTTTTAGGTACTATCCCAAAATGTATCACTAAGGAGACAGAAGTTGATTATGGAGCATAATTTTTGAACAGGAGCTTCAACCACTTTGTGGCATATGAGAAATTCCCTAAGCCCCGGACCTGTCGATTTTGGTCAAAAATGAAAATTTCAAAAGTGCCCCAATTTCTGCTTTAAAGTTTAGGTACTATCCCAAAATGTATCACTAAGGTGACAGAAGTTGATTTCAGAGTATAATTTTTGAACAGTAGCTTCAACCGTTTTGTGGCATATGAGAAATTCCCTAAGCCCCGAACCTGTCGATTTTGGTCAAAAATGAAAATTTCAAAAGTGCCCCAATTTCTTCTTTAAAGTTTAGGTACTATCCCAAAATGTATCACTAAGGTGACAGAAGTTGATTTCGGAGCATCATTTTTGAACAGTAGCTTCAACCGTTTTGTGGAATATGAGAAATTCCCTAAGCCCCGGACCTTTCGATTTTGGTCAAAAATGAAAATTTCAAAAGTGCCCCAATTTCTGCTTTAAGGTTTAGGTACTATCCCAAAATGTATCACTAAGGTGACAGAAGTTGATTTCAGAGCATAATTTTTGAACAGTAGCTTCAACCGTTTTGTGGCATATGAGAAATTCCCTAAGCCCCGGACCTGTCGATTTTGGTCAAAAATGAAAATTTCAAAAGTGCCCCAATTTCTGCTTTAAAGTTTAGGTACTATCCCAAAATGTATCACTAAGGTGACAGAAGTTGATTTCGGAGCATAATTTTTGAACAGGAGCTTCAACCGTTTTGTGGCATATGAGAAATTCCCTTAGCCCCGGACCTGTCGATATTGGTCAAAAATGAAAATTTCAAAAGTGCCCCAATTTCTGCTTTAAAGTTTAGGTACTATCCCAAAATGTATCACTAAGGTGACAGAAGTTGATTTCAGAGCATAATTTTTGAACAGTAGCTTCAACCGTTTTGTGGCATATGAGAAATTCCCTAAGCCCCGGACCTGTCGATTTTGGTCAAAAATGAAAATTTCAAAAGTGCACCAATTTCTTCTTTAAAGTTTAGGTACTATCCCAAAATGTATCACTAAGGTGACAGAAGTTGATTTCGGAGCACAATTTTTGAACAGTAGCTTCAACCGTTTTGTGGCATATATGAAATTCCCTAAGCCCCGGACCTGTCGATTTTGGTCAAAAATTAAAATTTCAAAAGTGCCCCAATTTCTGCTTTAAAGTTTAGGTACTATCCCAAAATGTATCACTAAGGTGACAGAAGTTGATTTCAGAGCATAATTTTTGAACAGTAGCTTCAACCGTTTTGTGGCATATGAGAAATTCCCTAAGCCCCGGACCTGTCGATTTTGGTCAAAAATGAAAATTTCAAAAGTGCACCAATTTCTTCTTTAAAGTTTAGGTACTATCCCAAAATGTATCACTAAGGTGACAGAAGTTGATTTCGGAGCACAATTTTTGAACAGTAGCTTCAACCGTTTTGTGGCATATATGAAATTCCCTAAGCCCCGGACCTGTCGATTTTGGTCAAAAATTAAAATTTCAAAAGTGTCCCAATTTCTGCTTTAATTTTTAGGTACTATCCCAAAATGTATCACTAAGGAGACAGAAGTTGATTATGGAGCATAATTTTTGAACAGGAGCTTCAACCACTTTGTGGCATATGAGAAATTCCCTAAGCCCCGGACCTGTCGATTTTGGTCAAAAATGAAAATTTCAAAAGTGCCCCAATTTCTGCTTTAAAGTTTAGGTACTATCCCAAAATGTATCACTAAGGTGACAGAAGTTGATTTCGGAGCATAATTTTTGAACAGTAGCTTCAACCGTTTTGTGGCATATATGAAATTCCCTAAGCCCCGGACCTGTCGATTTTGGTCAAAAATTAAAATTTCAAAAGTGTCCCAATTTCTGCTTTAATTTTTAGGTACTATCCCAAAATGTATCACTAAGGAGACAGAAGTTGATTATGGAGCATAATTTTTGAACAGGAGCTTCAACCACTTTGTGGCATATGAGAAATTCCCTAAGCCCCGGACCTGTCGATTTTGGTCAAAAATGAAAATTTCAAAAGTGCCCCAATTTCTGCTTTAAAGTTTAGGTACTATCCCAAAATGTATCACTAAGGTGACAGAAGTTGATTTCAGAGCATAAATTTTGAACAGTAGCTTCAACCGTTTTGTGGCATATGAGAAATTCCCTAAGCCCCGGACCTGTCGATTTTGGTCAAAAATTAAAATTTCAAAAGTGTCCCAATTTCTGCTTTAATTTTTAGGTACTATCCCAAAATGTATCACTAAGGAGACAGAAGTTGATTATGGAGCATAATTTTTGAACAGGAGCTTCAACCACTTTGTGGCATATGAGAAATTCCCTAAGCCCCGGACCTGTCGATTTTGGTCCAAAATGAAAATTTCAAAAGTGCCCCAATTTCTGCTTTAAAGTTTAGGTACTATCCCAAAATGTATCACTAAGGTGACAGAAGTTGATTTCGGAGCATAATTTTTGAACAGTAGCTTCAACCGTTTTGTGGCATATGAGAAATTCCCTAAGCCCCGGACCTGTCGATTTTGGTCAAAAATGAAAATTTCAAAAGTGCCCCAATTTCTGCTTTAAGGTTTAGGTACTATCCCAAAATGTATCACTAAGGTGACAGAAGTTGATTTCGGAGCACAATTTTTGAACAGTAGCTTCAACCGTTTTGTGGCATATATGAAATTCCCTAAGCCCCGGACCTGTCGATTTTGGTCAAAAATTAAAATTTCAAAAGTGTCCCAATTTCTGCTTTAATTTTTAGGTACTATCCCAAAATGTATCACTAAGGAGACAGAAGTTGATTATGGAGCATAATTTTTGAACAGGAGCTTCAACCACTTTGTGGCATATGAGAAATTCCCTAAACCCCGGACCTGTCGATTTTGGTCAAAAATGAAAATTTCAAAAGTGCCCCAATTTCTGCTTTAAAGTTTAGGTACTATCCCAAAATGTATCACTAAGGCGACAGAAGTTAATTTCAGAGCATAATTTTTGAACAGTAGCTTCAACCGTTTTGTGGCATATGAGAAATTCCCTAAGCCCCGGACCTGTCGATTTTGGTCAAAAATGAAAATTTCAAAAGTGCCCCAATTTCTTCTTTAAAGTTTAGGTACTATCCCAAAATGTATCACTAAGGTGACAGAAGTTGATTTCGGAGCATAATTTTTGAACAGTAGCTTCAACCGTTTTGTGGCATATATGAAATTCCCTAAGCCCCGGACCTGTCGATTTTGGTCAAAAATTAAAATTTCAAAAGTGTCCCAATTTCTGCTTTAATTTTTAGGTACTATCCCAAAATGTATCACTAAGGTGACAGAAGTTGATTTCAGAGCATAATTTTTGAACATTAGCTTCAACCGTTTTGTGGCATATGAGAAATTCCCTAAGCCCCGGACCTTTCGATTTTGGTCAAAAATGAAAATTTCAAAAGTGCCCCAATTTCTGCTTTAAAGTTTAGGTACTATCCCAAAATGTATCACTAAGGTGACAGAAGTTGATTTCAGAGCATAATTTTTGAACAGTAGCTTCAACCGTTTTGTGGCATATGAGAAATTCCCTAAGCCCCGAACCTGTCGATTTTGGTCAAAAATGAAAATTTCAAAAGTGCCCCAATTTCTTCTTTAAAGTTTAGGTACTATCCCAAAATGTATCACTAAGGTGACAGAAGTTGATTTCGGAGCATCATTTTTGAACAGTAGCTTCAACCGTTTTGTGGAATATGAGAAATTCCCTAAGCCCCGTACCTTTCGATTTTGGTCAAAAATGAAAATTTCAAAAGTGCCCCAATTTCTGCTTTAAGGTTTAGGTACTATCCCAAAATGTATCACTAAGGTGACAGAAGTTGATTTCAGAGCATAATTTTTGAACAGTAGCTTCAACCGTTTTGTGGCATATGAGAAATTCCCTAAGCCCCGGACCTGTCGATTTTGGTCAAAAATGAAAATTTCAAAAGTGCCCCAATTTCTGCTTTAAAGTTTAGGTACTATCCCAAAATGTATCACTAAGGTGACAGAAGTTGATTTCGGAGCTTAATTTTTGAACAGGAACTTCAACCGTTTTGTGGCATATGAGAAATTCCCTAAGCCCCGGACCTGTCGATATTGGTCAAAAATGAAAATTTCAAAAGTGCCCCAATTTCTGCTTTAAAGTTTAGGTACTTTCCCAAAATGTATCACTAAGGTGACAGAAGTTGATTTCAGAGCATCATTTTTGAACAGTAGCTTCAACCATTTTGTGGCATATGAGAAATTCCCTAAGCCCCGGACCTGTCGATTTTGGTCAAAAATGAAAATTTCAAAAGTGCACCAATTTCTTCTTTAAAGTTTAGGTACTATCCCAAAATGTATCACTAAGGTGACAGAAGTTGATTTCAGAGCATCATTTTTGAACAGTAGCTTCAACCGTTTTGTGGCATATGAGAAATTCCCTAAGCCCCGGACCTGTCGATTTTGGTCAAAAATTAAAATTTCAAAAGTGCACCAATTTCTGCTTTAATTTTTAGGTACTATCCCAAAATGTATCACTAAGGAGACAGAAGTTGATTATGGAGCATCATTTTTGAACAGGAGCTTCAACCACTTTGTGGCATATGAGAAATTCCCTAAGCCCCGGACCTGTCGATTTTGGTCAAAAATGAAAATTTCAAAAGTGCCCCAATTTCTGCTTTAAAGTTTAGGTACTATCCCAAAATGTATCACTAAGGTGACAGAAGTTGATTTCGGAGCATAATTTTTGAACAGGAGCTTCAACCGTTTTGTGGCATATGAGAAATTCCCTAAGCCCCGGACCTGTCGATTTTGGTCAAAAATGAAAATTTCAAAAGTGCCCCAATTTCTGCTTTAAAGTTTAGGTACTATCCCAAAATGTATCACTAAGGTGACAGAAGTTGATTTCAGAGCATAATTTTTGAACAGTAGCTTCAACCGTTTTGTGGCATATGAGAAATTCCCTAAGCCCCGGACCTGTCGATTTTGGTCAAAAATGAAAATTTCAAAAGTGCCCCAATTTCTTCTTTAAAGTTTAGGTACTATCCCAAAATGTATCACTAAGGTGACAGAAGTTGATTTCGGAGCACAATTTTTGAACAGTAGCTTCAACCGTTTTGTGGCATATATGAAATTCCCTAAGCCCCGGACCTGTCGATTTAGGTCAAAAATTAAAATTTCAAAAGTGCCCCAATTTCTGCTTTAAAGTTTAGGTACTATCCCAAAATGTATCACTAAGGTGACAGAAGTTGATTTCGGAGCATAATTTTTGAACAGGAGCTTCAACCGTTTTGTGGCATATGAGAAATTCCCTAAGCCCCGGACCTGTCGATTTTGGTCAAAAATGAAAATTTCAAAAGTGCCCCAATTTCTGCTTTAAAGTTTAGGTACTATCCCAAAATGTATCACTAAGGTGACAGAAGTTGATTTCAGAGCATAATTTTTGAACAGTAGCTTCAACCGTTTTGTGGCATATGAGAAATTCCCTAAGCCCCGGACCTGTCGATTTTGGTCAAAAATGAAAATTTCAAAAGTGCCCCAATTTCTTCTTTAAAGTTTAGGTACTATCCCAAAATGTATCACTAAGGTGACAGAAGTTGATTTCGGAGCACAATTTTTGAACAGTAGCTTCAACCGTTTTGTGGCATATATGAAATTCCCTAAGCCCCGGACCTGTCGATTTTGGTCAAAAATTAAAATTTCAAAAGTGCCCCAATTTCTGCTTTAAAGTTTAGGTACTATCCCAAAATGTATCACTAAGGTGACAGAAGTTGATTTCGGAGCATAATTTTTGAACAGGAGCTTAAACAGTTTTGTGGCATATGAGAAATTCCCTAAGTCCCGGACCTGTCAATTTTGGTCAAAAATTAAAATTTCAAAAGTGTCCCAATTTCTGCTTTAATTTTTAGGTACTATCCCAAAATGTATCACTAAGGAGACAGAAGTTGATTATGGAGCATAATTTTTGAACAGGAGCTTCAACCACTTTGTGGCATATGAGAAATTCCCTAAGCCCCGGACCTGTCGATTTTGGTCAAAAATGAAAATTTCAAAAGTGCCCCAATTTCTGCTTTAAAGTTTAGGTACTATCCCAAAATGTATCACTAAGGTGACAGAAGTTGATTTCAGAGTATAATTTTTGAACAGTAGCTT
Source organism: Pseudophryne corroboree (assembly GCF_028390025.1). Classification (NCBI taxonomy): domain Eukaryota; kingdom Metazoa; phylum Chordata; class Amphibia; order Anura; family Myobatrachidae; genus Pseudophryne; species Pseudophryne corroboree. The sequence goes on along the minus strand of NW_026967905.1, from coordinate 9,638 downwards.
CAACCGTTTTGTGGCATATGAGAAATTCCCTAAGCCCCGAACCTGTCGATTTTGGTCAAAAATGAAAATTTCAAAAGTGCCCCAATTTCTTCTTTAAAGTTTAGGTACTATCCCAAAATGTATCACTAAGGTGACAGAAGTTGATTTCGGAGCATCATTTTTGAACAGTAGCTTCAACCGTTTTGAGGAATATGAGAAATTCCCTAAGCCCCGGACCTTTCGATTTTGGTCAAAAATGAAAATTTCAAAAGTGCCCCAATTTCTGCTTTAAGGTTTAGGTACTATCCCAAAATGTATCACTAAGGTGACAGAAGTTGATTTCAGAGCATAATTTTTGAACAGTAGCTTCAACCGTTTTGTGGCATATGAGAAATTCCCTAAGCCCCGGACCTGTCGATTTTGGTCAAAAATGAAAATTTCAAAAGTGCCCCAATTTCTGCTTTAAAGTTTAGGTACTATCCCAAAATGTATCACTAAGGTGACAGAAGTTGATTTCGGAGCATAATTTTTGAACAGGAGCTTCAACCGTTTTGTGGCATATGAGAAATTCCCTTAGCCCCGGACCTGTCGATATTGGTCAAAAATGAAAATTTCAAAAGTGCCCCAATTTCTGCTTTAAAGTTTAGGTACTATCCCAAAATGTATCACTAAGGTGACAGAAGTTGATTTCAGAGCATAATTTTTGAACAGTAGCTTCAACCGTTTTGTGGCATATGAGAAATTCCCTAAGCCCCGGACCTGTCGATTTTGGTCAAAAATGAAAATTTCAAAAGTGCACCAATTTCTTCTTTAAAGTTTAGGTACTATCCCAAAATGTATCACTAAGGTGACAGAAGTTGATTTCGGAGCACAATTTTTGAACAGTAGCTTCAACCGTTTTGTGGCATATATGAAATTCCCTAAGCCCCGGACCTGTCGATTTTAGTCAAAAATTAAAATTTCAAAAGTGCCCCAATTTCTGCTTTAAAGTTTAGGTACTATCCCAAAATGTATCACTAAGGTGACAGAAGTTGATTTCAGAGCATAATTTTTGAACAGTAGCTTCAACCGTTTTGTGGCATATGAGAAATTCCCTAAGCCCCGGACCTGTCGATTTTGGTCAAAAATGAAAATTTCAAAAGTGCACCAATTTCTTCTTTAAAGTTTAGGTACTATCCCAAAATGTATCACTAAGGTGACAGAAGTTGATTTCGGAGCACAATTTTTGAACAGTAGCTTCAACCGTTTTGTGGCATATATGAAATTCCCTAAGCCCCGGACCTGTCGATTTTGGTCAAAAATTAAAATTTCAAAAGTGTCCCAATTTCTGCTTTAATTTTTAGGTACTATCCCAAAATGTATCACTAAGGAGACAGAAGTTGATTATGGAGCATAATTTTTGAACAGGAGCTTCAACCACTTTGTGGCATATGAGAAATTCCCTAAGCCCCGGACCTGTCGATTTTGGTCAAAAATGAAAATTTCAAAAGTGCCCCAATTTCTGCTTTAAAGTTTAGGTACTATCCCAAAATGTATCACTAAGGTGACAGAAGTTGATTTCGGAGCATAATTTTTGAACAGTAGCTTCAACCGTTTTGTGGCATATATGAAATTCCCTAAGCCCCGGACCTGTCGATTTTGGTCAAAAATTCAAATTTCAAAAGTGTCCCAATTTCTGCTTTAATTTTTAGGTACTATCCCAAAATGTATCACTAAGGAGACAGAAGTTGATTATGGAGCATAATTTTTGAACAGGAGCTTCAACCACTTTGTGGCATATGAGAAATTCCCTAAGCCCCGGACCTGTCGATTTTGGTCAAAAATGAAAATTTCAAAAGTGCCCCAATTTCTGCTTTAAAGTTTAGGTACTATCCCAAAATGTATCACTAAGGTGACAGAAGTTGATTTCAGAGCATAAATTTTGAACAGTAGCTTCAACCGTTTTGTGGCATATGAGAAATTCCCTAAGCCCCGGACCTGTCGATTTTGGTCAAAAATTAAAATTTCAAAAGTGTCCCAATTTCTGCTTTAATTTTTAGGTACTATCCCAAAATGTATCACTAAGGAGACAGAAGTTGATTATGGAGCATAATTTTTGAACAGGAGCTTCAACCACTTTGTGGCATATGAGAAATTCCCTAAGCCCCGGACCTGTCGATTTTGGTCCAAAATGAAAATTTCAAAAGTGCCCCAATTTCTGCTTTAAAGTTTAGGTACTATCCCAAAATGTATCACTAAGGTGACAGAAGTTGATTTCGGAGCATAATTTTTGAACAGTAGCTTCAACCGTTTTGTGGCATATGAGAAATTCCCTAAGCCCCGGACCTGTCGATTTTGGTCAAAAATGAAAATTTCAAAAGTGCCCCAATTTCTGCTTTAAAGTTTAGGAACTATCCCAAAATATATCACTAAGGTGACAGAAGTTGATTTCGAAGCATAATTTTTGAACAGGAGCTTCAACCGTTTTGTGGCATATGAGAAATTCCCTAAGCCCCGGACCTGTCGATTTTGGTCAAAAATGAAAATTTCAAAAGTGCCCCAATTTCTGCTTTAAGGTTTAGGTACTATCCCAAAATGTATCACTAAGGTGACAGAAGTTGATTTCAGAGCATAATTTTTGAACAGGAGCTTCAACCGTTTTGTGGCATATGAGAAATTCCCTAGGCCCCGGACCTGTCGATTTTGGTCAAAAATTAAAATTTCAAAAGTGCCCCAATTTCTGCTTTCATTTTTAGGTACTATCCCAAAATGTATCACTAAGGTGGCAGAAGTTGATTATATGGAGCATAATTTTTGAACAGGAGATGCAACCGTTTTGTGGCATATGAGAATTTCCCTAAGCCACGGACCAGTTGATTTTGGTCAAAAATGAAAATTTCAAAAGTGCCCCAATTTCTGCTTTAAACTTTAGGTACTATCCCAAAATGTATCACTAAGGTGACAGAAGTTGATTTTGGAGCATAATTTTTGAACAGGAGCTCCAAACGTTTTGTGGCGTATGAGAAATTCCCTAAACCCCGGTCCTGTTGATTTTGGTCTAAAATGAAAATTTCAAAAGTGCCCCAATTTCTGTTTTAAACTTTAGGTAATATCCCAAAATGTATTAGTAAGGTGACAGAAGTTGATTTCGGAGCATAATTTTTGAACAGGAGCTTCAACCGTTTTGTGGCATATGAGAAATTCCCTAAGCCCTGGACCTGTCGATTTTGGTCAAAAATGATAATTTCAAAAGTGTCCCAATTTCTGCTTTAATTTTTAGGTAATATCCCAAAATGTATCACTAAGGTGACAGAAGTTGATTATGGAGCATAATTTTTTAACTGGAGCTTCAACCGTTTTGTGGCATATGAGAAATTCCCTAAGCCCCGGATCTGTCGATTTTGGTCAAAAATGAAAATTTCAAAAGTGCCCCAATTTCTGCTTTAAAGTTTAGGTACTATCCCAAAATGTATCACTAAGGTGACAGAAGTTGATTTCGGAGCATCATTTTTGAACAGTAGCTTCAACCGTTTTGTGGCATATGAGAAATTCCCTAAGCCCGGACCTATAGATTTTGGTCTAAAATGAAAATTTTAAAAGTGCCCCAATTTTTGATTTAAACTTTAGGTACTATCCCATAATGTATCACTAAGGTGACAGAAGTTGATTTCGGAGCATAATTTTTGAACAGTAGCTTCAACCGTTTTGTGGCATATGAGAAATTCCCTAAGCCCCGGACCTGTCGATTTTGGTCAAAAATTAAAATTTCAAAAGTGCCCCAATTTCTGCTTTAAAGTTTAGGAACTATCCCAAAATATATCACTAAGGTGACAGAAGTTGATTTCGAAGCATAATTTTTGAACAGGAGCTTCAACCGTTTTGTGGCATATGAGAAATTCCCTAGGCCCCGGACCTGTCGATTTTGGTCAAAAATGAACATTTCAAAAGTGCCACAATTTCTGCTTTAAGGTTTAGGTACTATCCCAAAATGTATCACTAAGGTGACAGAAGTTGATTTCAGAGCATAATTTTTGAACAGTAGCTTCAACCGTTTTGTGGCATATGAGAAATTCCCTAAGCCCCGGACCTGTCGATTTTGGTCAAAAATGAAAATTTCAAAAGTGCCCCAATTTCTTCTTTAAAGTTTAGGTACTATCCCAAAATGTATCACTAAGGTGACAGAAGTTGATTTCGGAGCATAATTTTTGAACAGTAGCTTCAACCGTTTTGTGGCATATATGAAATTCCCTAAGCCCCGGACCTGTCGATTTTGGTCAAAAATTAAAATTTCAAAAGTGTCCCAATTTCTGCTTTAATTTTTAGGTACTATCCCAAAATGTATCACTAAGGAGACAGAAGTTGATTATGGAGCATAATTTTTGAACAGGAGCTTCAACCACTTTGTGGCATATGAGAAATTCCCTAAGCCCCGGACCTGTCGATTTTGGTCCAAAATGAAAATTTCAAAAGTGCCCCAATTTCTGCTTTAAAGTTTAGGTACTATCCCAAAATGTATCACTAAGGTGACAGAAGTTGATTTCGGAGCATAATTTTTGAACAGTAGCTTCAACCGTTTTGTGGCATATGAGAAATTCCCTAAGCCCCGGACCTGTCGATTTTGGTCAAAAATGAAAATTTCAAAAGTGCCCCAATTTCTGCTTTAAAGTTTAGGAACTATCCCAAAATATATCACTAAGGTGACAGAAGTTGATTTCGAAGCATAATTTTTGAACAGGAGCTTCAACCGTTTTGTGGCATATGAGAAATTCCCTAAGCCCCGGACCTGTCGATTTTGGTCAAAATGAAAATTTCAAAAGTGCCCCAATTTCTGCTTTAAGGTTTAGGTACTATCCCAAAATGTATCACTAAGGTGACAGAAGTTGATTTCAGAGCATAATTTTTGAACAGGAGCTTCAACCGTTTTGTGGCATATGAGAAATTCCCTAGGCCCCGGACCTGTCGATTTTGGTCAAAAATTAAAATTTCAAAAGTGCCCCAATTTCTGCTTTCATTTTTAGGTACTATCCCAAAATGTATCACTAAGGTGGCAGAAGTTGATTATATGGAGCATAATTTTTGAACAGGAGATGCAACCGTTTTGTGGCATATGAGAATTTCCCTAAGCCACGGACCAGTTGATTTTGGTCAAAAATGAAAATTTCAAAAGTGCCCCAATTTCTGCTTTAAACTTTAGGTACTATCCCAAAATGTATCACTAAGGTGACAGAAGTTGATTTTGGAGCATAATTTTTGAACAGGAGCTCCAAACGTTTTGTGGCGTATGAGAAATTCCCTAAACCCCGGACCTGTTGATTTTGGTCTAAAATGAAAATTTCAAAAGTGCCCCAATTTCTGTTTTAAACTTTAGGTAATATCCCAAAATGTATTAGTAAGGTGACAGAAGTTGATTTCGGAGCATAATTTTTGAACAGGAGCTTCAACCGTTTTGTGGCATATGAGAAATTCCCTAAGCCCTGGACCTGTCGATTTTGGTCAAAAATGATAATTTCAAAAGTGTCCCAATTTCTGCTTTAATTTTTAGGTAATATCCCAAAATGTATCACTAAGGTGACAGAAGTTGATTATGGAGCATAATTTTTGAACTGGAGCTTCAACCGTTTTGTGGCATATGAGAAATTCCCTAAGCCCCGGATCTGTCGATTTTGGTCAAAAATGAAAATTTCAAAAGTGCCCCAATTTCTGCTTTAAAGTTTAGGTACTATCCCAAAATGTATCACTAAGGTGACAGAAGTTGATTTCGGAGCATCATTTTTGAACAGTAGCTTCAACCGTTTTGTGGCATATGAGAAATTCCCTAAGCCCGTACCTATAGATTTTGGTCTAAAATGAAAATTTTAAAAGTGCCCCAATTTTTGATTTAAACTTTAGGTACTATCCCATAATGTATCACTAAGGTGACAGAAGTTGATTTCGGAGCATAATTTTTGAACAGTAGCTTCAACCGTTTTGTGGCATATGAGAAATTCCCTAAGCCCCGGACCTGTCGATTTTGGTCAAAAATTAAAATTTCAAAAGTGCCCCAATTTCTGCTTTAAAGTTTAGGAACTATCCCAAAATATATCACTAAGGTGACAGAAGTTGATTTCGAAGCATAATTTTTGAACAGGAGCTTCAACCGTTTTGTGGCATATGAGAAATTCCCTAGGCCCCGGACCTGTCGATTTTGGTCAAAAATGAAAATTTAAAAAGTGCCCCAATTTCTGCTTTAAGGTTTAGGTACTATCCCAAAATGTATCACTAAGGTGACAGAAGTTGATTTCAGAGCATAATTTTTGAACAGGAGCTTAAACCGTTTTGTGGCATATGAGAAATTCCCTAGGCCCCGGACCTGTCGATTTTAGTCAAAAATGAAAATTTCAAAAGTGCCCCAATTTCTGCTTTAAGGTTTAGGTACTATCCCAAAATGTATCACTAAGGTGACAGAAGTTGATTTCGGAGCATAATTTTTGAACAGGAGCTTCAACCGTTTTGTGGCATATGAGAAATTCCCTTAGCCCCGGACCTGTCGATATTGGTCAAAAATGAAAATTTCAAAAGTGCCCCAATTTCTGCTTTAAAGTTTAGGTACTATCCCAAAATGTATCACTAAGGTGACAGAAGTTGATTTCAGAGCATAATTTTTGAACAGTAGCTTCAACCGTTTTGTGGCATATGAGAAATTCCCTAAGCCCCGGACCTGTCGATTTTGGTCAAAAATGAAAATTTCAAAAGTGCACCAATTTCTGCTTTAAAGTTTAGGTACTATCCCAAAATGTATCACTAAGGTGACAGAAGTTGATTTCAGAGCATAATTTTTGAACAGTAGCTTCAACCGTTTTGTGGCATATGAGAAATTCCCTAAGCCCCGGACCTGTCGATTTTGGTCAAAAATGAAAATTTCAAAAGTGCACCAATTTCTTCTTTAAAGTTTAGGTACTATCCCAAAATGTATCACTAAGGTGACAGAAGTTGATTTCGGAGCACAATTTTTGAACAGTAGCTTCAACCGTTTTGTGGCATATATGAAATTCCCTAAGCCCCGGACCTGTCGATTTTGGTCAAAAATTAAAATTTCAAAAGTGTCCCAATTTCTGCTTTAATTTTTAGGTACTATCCCAAAATGTATCACTAAGGAGACAGAAGTTGATTATGGAGCATAATTTTTGAACAGGAGCTTCAACCACTTTGTGGCATATGAGAAATTCCCTAAGCCCCGGACCTGTCGATTTTGGTCAAAAATGAAAATTTCAAAAGTGCCCCAATTTCTTCTTTAAAGTTTAGGTACTATCCCAAAATGTATCACTAAGGTGACAGAAGTTGATTTCGGAGCATAATTTTTGAACAGTAGCTTCAACCGTTTTGTGGCATATATGAAATTCCCTAAGCCCCGGACCTGTCGATTTTGGTCAAAAATTAAAATTTCAAAAGTGTCCCAATTTCTGCTTTAATTTTTAGGTACTATCCCAAAATGTATCACTAAGGAGACAGAAGTTGATTATGGAGCATAATTTTTGAACAGGAGCTTCAACCACTTTGTGGCATATGAGAAATTCCCTAAGCCCCGGACCTGTCGATTTTGGTCAAAAATGAAAATTTCAAAAGTGCCCCAATTTCTGCTTTAAAGTTTAGGTACTATCCCAAAATGTATCACTAAGGTGACAGAAGTTGATTTCAGAGCATAAATTTTGAACAGTAGCTTCAACCGTTTTGTGGCATATGAGAAATTCCCTAAGCCCCGGACCTGTCGATTTTGGTCAAAAATGAAAATTTCAAAAGTGCCCCAATTTCTTCTTTAAAGTTTAGGTACTATCCCAAAATGTATCACTAAGGTGACAGAAGTTGATTTCGGAGCATAATTTTTGAACAGTAGCTTCAACCGTTTTGTGGCATATATGAAATTCCCTAAGCCCCGGACCTGTCGATTTTGGTCAAAAATTAAAATTTCAAAAGTGTCCCAATTTCTGCTTTAATTTTTAGGTACTATCCCAAAATGTATCACTAAGGAGACAGAAGTTGATTATGGAGCATAATTTTTGAACAGGAGCTTCAACCACTTTGTGGCATATGAGAAATTCCCTAAGCCCCGGACCTGTCGATTTTGGTCCAAAATGAAAATTTCAAAAGTGCCCCAATTTCTGCTTTAAAGTTTAGGTACTATCCCAAAATGTATCACTAAGGTGACAGAAGTTGATTTCGGAGCATAATTTTTGAACAGTAGCTTCAACCGTTTTGTGGCATATGAGAAATTCCCTAAGCCCCGGACCTGTCGATTTTGGTCAAAAATGAAAATTTCAAAAGTGCCCCAATTTCTGCTTTAAAGTTTAGGAACTATCCCAAAATATATCACTAAGGTGACAGAAGTTGATTTCGAAGCATAATTTTTGAACAGGAGCTTCAACCGTTTTGTGGCATATGAGAAATTCCCTAAGCCCCGGACCTGTCGATTTTGGTCAAAAATGAAAATTTCAAAAGTGCCCCAATTTCTGCTTTAAGGTTTAGGTACTATCCCAAAATGTATCACTAAGGTGACAGAAGTTGATTTCAGAGCATAATTTTTGAACAGGAGCTTCAACCGTTTTGTGGCATATGAGAAATTCCCTAGGCCCCGGACCTGTCGATTTTGGTCAAAAATTAAAATTTCAAAAGTGCCCCAATTTCTGCTTTCATTTTTAGGTACTATCCCAAAATGTATCACTAAGGTGGCAGAAGTTGATTATATGGAGCATAATTTTTGAACAGGAGATGCAACCGTTTTGTGGCATATGAGAATTTCCCTAAGCCACGGACCAGTTGATTTTGGTCAAAAATGAAAATTTCAAAAGTGCCCCAATTTCTGCTTTAAACTTTAGGTACTATCCCAAAATGTATCACTAAGGTGACAGAAGTTGATTTTGGAGCATAATTTTTGAACAGGAGCTCCAAACGTTTTGTGGCGTATGAGAAATTCCCTAAACCCCGGACCTGTTGATTTTGGTCTAAAATGAAAATTTCAAAAGTGCCCCAATTTCTGTTTTAAACTTTAGGTAATATCCCAAAATGTATCACTAAGGTGACAGAAGTTGATTTCGGAGCACAATTTTTGAACAGTAGCTTCAACCGTTTTGTGGCATATATGAAATTCCCTAAGCCCCGGACCTGTCGATTTTGGTCAAAAATTAAAATTTCAAAAGTGTCCCAATTTCTGCTTTAATTTTTAGGTACTATCCCAAAATGTATCACTAAGGAGACAGAAGTTGATTATGGAGCATAATTTTTGAACAGGAGCTTCAACCACTTTGTGGCATATGAGAAATTCCCTAAACCCCGGACCTGTCGATTTTGGTCAAAAATGAAAATTTCAAAAGTGCCCCAATTTCTGCTTTAAAGTTTAGGTACTATCCCAAAATGTATCACTAAGGTGACAGAAGTTGATTTCAGAGCATAATTTTTGAACAGTAGCTTCAACCGTTTTGTGGCATATGAGAAATTCCCTAAGCCCCGGACCTGTCGATTTTGGTCAAAAATGAAAATTTCAAAAGTGCCCCAATTTCTTCTTTAAAGTTTAGGTACTATCCCAAAATGTATCACTAAGGTGACAGAAGTTGATTTCGGAGCATAATTTTTGAACAGTAGCTTCAACCGTTTTGTGGCATATATGAAATTCCCTAAGCCCCGGACCTGTCGATTTTGGTCAAAAATTA